>NW_020941197.1:28643325-28740671 GCF_900497805.2 Vombatus ursinus
ATAGATAGATAGATAGATAGATAGATAGATAGATAGATAGATAGATAAGCTGGAGAGGATATATGGATATGGATGTATATGTAGATATGTGCATTATATACATATGAATTAGAAGTTGAGAGTACATATATATGTCTACACATTTAGATATAACATAGGTATGATATATGGATATGAATATATATATATGTAAATGATATCAGAATATTGACACATATATGTAGGTAAAATGGATAATTCAATATGATATGATATATGACATGATATGATATGGCCAATGCAGAGGTTTTTTTGTTTGATTATGAATATTTTTATGAGTTATCTTTTCTTTTCTTTCTTAATTGGTGGGAGAATGAGGAGATAGGAAGAAGAGAAATTGATTTTTTTCATTGAAAATATTTTTAAAAAGCTTCTAAATCCTTTCTTATTTTCTAGGGTATACATAGCCATAATGGAATTCATGGCATTCTTGCACCATTTCAGACAGATATCAGCATTCAACTACATCCTTACCCCACCACATGCATCTATTGCTGTTATTATTCTCATTTCTATCTCCTTTCTTTTTGGTCTTATCCACTGTGATTCTTCACTGTATCAATGAGGTTCTCAATATGTATTAGCTACCAGGTGGACTACACAATGCATATCTACAACTAAAGAATTTGGGACTCTTGTGGATCTTTTCCAACGTTTGAGTAAATGTGAGTCTAAGTAAGAAGTAGTTCATTAGTCAAAACCCTCCTAAAGGTGAAAAACTCCCAACTGAGGAGGAACGCTTTGGAGACTTCATCATGCTAATATTCTGCTGTGGTGGTGGTATGCAGAAACCATATGCTGTCAAATAGAGCCTGGTTCTTGAATCAGGAGACCTGACATCCTATATTGGATCTGCCATGAATCAGCCATGTGACCTTGTATAGAGCATGGAGCCTTTCTAAGTGAGGATGACAAACACTCATACCACCTCCCTCATAGGATTGTTGGGAGGGAAATATTTTGTAAACCTTAAAATTCTGTACACATGTGAGTCATCATTATGGTGGAAGGGAGAATTCTGGGCAACAATATTAGGCTAAGACAGAAATTGCTGAAGGTAGTTTGGGAAAGATAGGATAAAGCTCACCAAGGAAAGCTGAACAATCATAGGGGAAAAAATTCTTCAAAACCAAACCCCATAGACAATAATTTCTAAAAAGAATATGAAACCAAGCTGTTCTTTGTGGTTTAATAGAATATGAACCATGTGATAATGCAAAGCTCAATTTCAAAGGATAGTGACTCTGTTTTAGACTTTTAGCAAAGGGAGAAATAGGACAAGGAGGCAAGCATAGAATGTTTTGATATTTTTTATTCAAATGAATCACATATCAAGGCAGCAATGTAGTGTCTGTTTCAGGGTCTCTGACATATTCACTCACCAGCTGTGATTTCCCCTAAGGGTTTTAATGGGTTGGTGTAATATTTGTACAAAGCAATATTATCATTATCATAAATGTTTTCTAATTATTTCTTGGGATTAATGAAAGCATGTTGTATTATTGATGGATTAAGTACAATATTTATAAAACAGTGATAGGATTAAAGAGAAATAAATATGTATATCTTTCCCAATATGTAAATAATAAATATTCATTTCAGTCATCTATTTTGTTGAAAGAAGTTTAAATATATCATAATTTCAGTACATTTTAATCACTTAGGAAATATTTCAATTATCTGCTTTGGCTTTAGTGTTTGTACATGTTTAGATTCCTTTTATAAAGAATCTCATTTAAAATATTATTAATATTTAATTGATTTTTTTATTCCTCCACTGTTATTGCTCTATTGTCACCCCCACTACCACTCCCATAGACCTTCTCAGGACAACTACAATTGCCAGTAAAGGCATTATTTTACATGCTAGTCCTGGGTGTTTCCTTTAGAATGTAGAAATCAAGGAACTTGTGTAATATCTGCAAAAGCTTGAAGAAGAGGTAGAAAGTTGGAATATGGACTCCAGAGCTCCCTGGATGCAAAATAAATTTTGTTTCATGGGATTTCCATCAGACTAGAAATTCCATAATTTCTAAATAATATGAAAATAATATCAGCAATAAATGTGATCATATATCTATATCCCAAATCACTTTTGTTTAGCACTCAAATTCTTGTGAACATTCATAACTGGTTATGTTTATGTGTGTGTATGTATATATGAATATGTATGTATAAACACAAATGTATATACAGATATAAAACAATCACAACCAGCAATATATCATTATATATGATATTATATATTGTACAAATTTATCTTCTGTTTCAGCTCCTATTATTTGGCTTTTTATTTATTTGTTTGAGACCAAGGATGCTAACTTTATCCCTTTGTGGTTCCCTGTAGTGCCTAACACCATGTTCTGCACAATCCTATCTAGGTATCTATAACTATCACAAACCTAATCAATCTGATTATTTTTCTTGCTTACATAATTGAATTGTCAGATGTTAGGATTTTGTATATTTCACATATGTTGGATTTCTTGTCCCACTGCCATTATTGTTGTTATAATTCTTGATTTTTAAAAGTGTGATACTTGTAATTAATGTTCTTCTTGTGACAGCACAGATAGATCTAAGTTCCTTTACAATTCCAAATCTACAATTTCATGACCTACAATTTTGGTATTCAGACTAATACTGTGCTTTTAGTTATATTTTGTAAGACACAATTCTTTCCAAACCAAAGGGAAAAGACTGTTCTTTACACTGTGACAGGTGGGAGACACAAAAACAAAACTCTCTAGTTTGTTCATAGTAGAATCATAGACTTAAAGCTGGGGCACTTTCCCTCAGAATGAAAACAAGAAAACCCTTCTGTTCTCTGTCTCCTAATAACTAATGAGAACCAAAGACTCACAAAATGTGGTGCCATCTACCATCCTCTTCAACAATCTTTAGCCATGGTCTCCTACTTACTTCAACAATAAGCAAGGGACAATGTTAAATTGAAGCTGGTCAATGTTAAATTGAATACTAAACATTTTACAACCTAGCTCACATCTTTAGCACAGACTGCTTTCACATACAAGATGCTTTTTTAAATGGCCAAAATGGATACTTTTTTGTATTTTTATTTAAATATTTTATTTTTCCCCAATTACATATTAAGAAAATTTTTAGCATTCATTTTTACAAGATTTTGAATTCCAAATTTTTCTCCCTCCCTCCTCTCCCCTCTTCCAAAAATGGTAGGCAGTTGGATAAAATTTGTACATGTGCTATCATGTAAAACAAATTTCGATATTCATTACAGTTGTGGAAGAAGAAACAGACCAAAAGGAAATAAAACCATGAGAGACAATAAAGTAAGTGAAAATAATATGTTTTAATCTGCATTCAGAGTCCATCAGTTCTTTATTTGGTTGTGGATAGCATTTTCCTTCATGAGTCCTTTGTACTTGTCTTGGATCATTGTGTTGCTGAGAAGAGCTGAATCATTCATAGTTGATCATCACATGATGTTGCTGATACTGTGTACAATGTTTTCCTGGTTCTTTTCATTTTACTTTGCTTCAGTTCATACAAGTCTTTCCAGGTTTTTGTTTTTGTTTTTTTTTTGAAATCTGCCTGTTCATTTATTATTGCACAATAATATTCTATTACATTCATATTTCATAGCTTGTTCTGCCATTCCCCAATTCATGGGCTTCCCCTCAATTTCTAGCATTTTGCTACTATGAAAAAGGCTGCTACATGGACATAGTAATGGTATTGCTGGATCAAAGGGTATACACAGTTTGGTTGACCTTTGCGCATAGTTCCAAATTGCTCTCCATATTGGTTGGATGAGTTCACAACTCCACCAAGTGCATTAGTGTCTCAATTCTCCCACATCCTCTCCAACATTTATCATTTTCCTTTTTTGTCATATTAGCCAGTCTGATTCGTATGAGGTCATATTTCAGAGTTGTTTTAATTTTCATTTCTCTAATAAAAAGTGATTTAAAACACTTCTTCATATGCCTATAGACACCTTTGATTTCTTTTTCTGAAAACTGGAAGTTCATATCCTTTGACCATTTATCAATTGGGGAAAAGCTTGTATCCTTATACATTTGACTCATATGGCCAAATTTCAGAACTATTAGGTCAAGGAAAAATACTACAAGTGGCCAGAAAGAAACAATTCAAATATCAGAGAGTCTCAATCAGGATCACATAGGACCTGGCAGTGGCATCAGAAAAAGATCAGTGGTCATGGAATATTATATTCCAGAGGGAAAAGGAAGTAGTACTATAATCAAGAATCACTTCCCTGGCAAAATTAAGCCTAATACATCAAGGGGAAAATGGACATTCTATGAAGTAGGATTTCAAGTCTTCATAAGGAGAAGACCAGAACTAAACCAAAATTTGACCTCCAATATCAAAACCCAAGAGAAGCATAAATAGGTAAAAAGGGAAAAGAAAGCATAAGGGATTCAATAGTACTAAACTGTTTCCATCACTACATGGGAAGATGATACTTTTAACTCTTAAAATTTTTATCATACAATACAGATAAAAGGAATATACATAAACAAAGGATATAGGTATGAGGCAAATTTGAGGGAATGATATGAAAAAAAATTAAAGGATGAGAAAGAGAAGTACAAATGGTGCAAAAGGAAGGGAGAAGTAGAATGGGGTAAATTATCTCACATGAAGATGAGAGAAAGACCTATTACAGCAGAGGGGAAGATGATAGGATGGGTGATGGGCATCACTTTAACCTTACTCTCATCAGTACTGGCTCAAAGACGGAATCATATGTACGATTAGTTAAATATAGAAATCTATCTTGTCTGAAAGGGAAGTAGGAGGGGAGGAGATTAAGTAAAGGGGGGAGGGACTGACCTAAGGGAGGGCAAATCAACCAGGGGCAATGGTAGACAAAAGCAAAACACTGGTGAGATGAAAAAGGGTGAAAGGAGAGAGAGGGCAAAGAGGAGTAAGAATAGGATGGAGAAAAATACACAGGTAGTAATCATAACTGTGAATGTGAATAGGATGAACTCTCCAATAAAACAGAAGCAGACAGCAGAGTAGATCAAAAACCAGAATCTTACAATATGCTGCTTAAAAGAAACACACTTGAAGCAGAGAGACACACACAGAGTAAAGGTACGGGGCTGGATCAAAATCTATTATGCTTCAGGTGAAGTAAAAAAAAGAAGCAAGGATAGCATCCTGATGTTAGACAAAATAAAAACAAAAATATATCTAATTAAAAGAGATAAAGAAGGAAACTACATCTTGCTAAAAGGTGCCATGGACAATGAAGCAATCATATTAGAAGAGCAAGGAATTGTCAACCTGTCTGATCTATAGGGAGGGGAAGAATTCATGACACAAGAGATAGAGAACATTATGAAATGTAGAATAAATCATTTTGATCATACTAAATTGAAAACCTTTTGTACCAACAAAACCAATACAACCTATATTAGAAGGAAAGCAGAGAGCTGGAAAACAATCTTTATAGCAAGTGTCTCTGATAAAGGTCTCATTTCTCAAATATATAGAGAACTGAATAACTACTTTTTAAAAAGATGAGCAATTCAGACCAGAAAAGAAGAGCTTTAGGATAGTTATAAAGTGGTTACATCAGATCAAGATTATTCATTTGAATTGGAGATGGCTCGCTTTGCAGCAGCTACACCAGGATTTTGTTTAATCAGCTTAGAAAAAATAACTAAATTAATTTTTAGGTTTTTTTTTCTATGTAGCTTCATTTTTAATTTGGAGAAACATTTTTAAAAAAACATATATGTATATGTATACAAATATGTCTATATATGTATATGTATACATATCTCCTGAAAATGAAACTTCCATATAAATTGTGTGCATATATGTTGTGAATAATGTACATTGTGTCAAACAACAAAAATCACCTTAAAAAAAACTGATGAACTAAGTTTTTCTGACTGGTTACCTAAGTTCATTTGATTTCTGTCAATTGTGACCTAGTTGTAAACATTTCAAAATGAAATAATTCTATCAAATAACTGTCTTGCTTTAAACTTTCCAACCATCACTCATGAGAGGCCTACTCTAGGGACTGACCTTATGGCTTGGTGCCAAGGGTAGACCCGGAAGCAAGTAAAGCACACTCCTTAACTTCCTAGAACTCGAAGTGTGTGTTTTCATTCATTCAATTCTTACCCATGAATTGTTCATTCCAAACCCCAATTTCAATTAATATAACCTTTTGCCTACTTCCTACAGATAATATGCTTTTTATAGTCTTTTTGCTGGCCTTAAAATTTTTTTACAAAAAAAAAGGGATGATTAGAGGAAGCAGCAATAGTTCATTGAAGATGGAAAGTTTTGAATTTATAGAGACAGCTTCTGTCGCAGAAGGAGTTAAGAAACTCGTTTTTCCAAAATTTTTGCTACAGTAAAAATTCTGAATTTTGCAGACATTTGCCAGGGCTCCAGGTGACTGGGTAATGATAGACACAGATGTTGCAGTAATATAGGAAACTCTGGTTCACTGTGATCATATTCACTCCTGTAAGCATTACTGAAAAGTGTAGACAGTCTTTGCAAAACTATCATTTGACCCACAGGCTCCAAGTGTCTGTTTCTAAGGAGCAGAGATTTTCCATAGTATCTGCAGAATCCATGTATTTTATTGAATAACTTTTATTCACATAAAGTCTGTGAAACCATTTGTATTGGCATAGAAAAGTGGCAAGGAATGTTTTACTGCAAAAATTAGCTTAGTGGAGAATGAGTATATGGTAAGTAGCCTTACTTGTCAGACAACTAGCACTTTGGTGATATTGTGGAAGATAGAATTATACTTCCAGTTCTCCTATGCCCCAAGACATATACTTCCTTGTTCATAGACTTGGTCTTTGTCAATATTTGGATAAAATCTTTTATTGACTTTTGATTGCCCAACTAGTAAATTTCAAGATCCTTCCCCACTCCCCAGCATTCAAGACCCTTCACAAGACCCTTCTTTTCCAGTCTTACCTCATATATCTCTCCTCCACAATTTCTAAGCAACTACCATACTTTATCATTTGTCATACCCAGTACATTTCTTTTACTTCCCAGCCTCTATACTTTTGCTTCTATTATTCCATTTGTATGCAATGACTTCCATTTCCTTATCCCCTTTCATGAATCCTGTTGTGACCATTAATGTCCCACTCAAATGTTACTTCTAGAAAGCCTTCTCTAATTCCTTTCCCTCACACTACTCATTAATAATCTTTCTCTCCTTTCACCTCAGACCACTTTGTATATCAATTAAGCAGTTAATACTTTTTATTTTATTTAAATATATACCCAAGTAAGTGTTAAGCATTACCACTGTTAGGCTGGACATTGTGTGAGAATGAGAGCTAGGTCTTTTCTAAACCTGGAATCTTCTCTAGGGCTACCAAAGAGCTCTACAAAAAGTTAAATGTCTATTGAATTAAATCTTTCCCTAAGAGATTTCAAGTCCTGCTTGTTTCTTCAGGAAGTCTGTCTTCTAATTCAGATCACTAGAATTATTTCTAAACAGCTTCAATTGTCACACCATTTGATGTTTAAGTTTATGTGTAAGATATCAACAACCTGAGTTAACCAGCATCCAGGCAACTGGAAGCCTCAAAGAAAGCAACATAATATCACATTTGAAAGTCATGGACAGAAGATATAGGAGGAAAGCCAATGATGTCCACATACATCAGAAAAGTTATAATGAAAGCTCTCTTTATGAAGTCTTCGGAATATGTCCTTAGGAGCCATCATGAATGATTTCATTAATGTCACTTCGAGATGTAAAGGGCCATAAAACCAGGTGACTTGCTGTAATATGTAAGTTAGGCCAATCTAACTGAAGCAAAAATTAGCAATAATTAACTCTCAAAAAAACCCAAAACAAACAAACATTAACTCTCTCTCACTCTCACTCTCTCTCTCTCTCTCTGGATACACATATACACACACACACACATACATATATATATATATATATATATACACATACACACATATCTATGAACACACATATGGTATGTATTTATGTATATATTATATATGCAATTGTAGAGATAGAGAGCTCTCTGTGAGATAAGTAAAGAAAATATTAAGAAACAGGCAACCAATTCAAACTTTAAACTATATTACAACTCAGATTCAATGTGGGCACTAACATTTGGCTTGAGCTTTCACCTGTTACAGTCTTGACCAATGGATCATGATGAATAGAACAGGAAGAATTTGCAAATAACAAAGCTAAGGAGTTCCTTAGGAGAACACAGAAAAAATGCTAACATAAAATCAACAAATACAGTTATTTGTGAGTCCCCTCCTAATAAGACGGTAAAATCTTCCATAAACTATTGTGAAGTTGGAGAAAGAATAACTTTCTGATAATTTTATTCTCTGAAAATCTTACATTTTGCTTCTTATATAAGCTGCTGCTTCCATCCACTGAATCATATACTCATCTGTGGCTCTACCTGCACCTTCCTGAAGACAGTGCTAATATTCTTTCTACATGAAATGGCTTTGAGGCAACATGCCTTGGGGCTAATCAGCACATTTTCAACTTTTTTGTTGGTAGGATCTGTACTATGCCAGTAAAACACATGCAAGGGCTGCTCAAGTGAATCTACAGACCATATTTATTTGTTTCTTTCAGGGAAAGGTATCTAACCCTTTGTTATAATGGAGTTAATGAAAGTGAATTCCTTTTACCCCTTGCCTCTGCCAGTCTCTCCATTCCTATCACTGTAAACTTCTTTTCTTCCCTAAGAGAAGTTATTTCCATTTTATAGATGAGGAAATTGAGGTTCAAAGTAGGCTTGCTCAATGCCACACAATTACTAAATGACAGACTTGAAACCTAAAATTAGGAATATAGAATTTAAAAGCAATGAGAACTCTTTTGACTATACTATGTCAGTTATCTCAACTATGCAAAAAGTAAAGTTTGTTTAGGTTTTTTATTTGTTTGTTCATTTTAAATTAAGCTGTATTTTAAAATGATAAATGCTAAACCATAAATGAATTGCATCATGAAGATTTATGGCTGATAAACTCCAATGTTTATTTTAGCCATAGGAACTGAGGTACCATGTATGAATCCATCCAATTATGAATCCCAAGAAGAGCTGGAGTGGTTGGTAATCAGAGCTCTATATCATATGAAGAAACATATGCAGATGCATCAATGGTTTTAACCCTAAGCACTGGGAAACTAAATTTATAGAATTGCAGAGTTGAAAGGGAATTTAGAATTCATTTATTCTATGCCCCCCTTTATACCAATGTGGAAACAGAGATGTCGAGAGGCTTGCTTGAGATCACTTATATAGTAACTTACATAGTCAAGATTTGAACCCAGGTTCTCTGACCCCTAACGATATTTTTTTTCCACTTCACCATACTACATACCTCCCTGCTTGGAATGATTCATTCTCTCTGGTCAAATCTTTTGGTTGATTGATCATTGCTGTTATTGCTTTAAGAATGGTTAACATTCATTAACCTTTATTACTATTAAGATTCAGAAACCTATTATTTGGGGTTTAGTGGTTCAATTCTGACTACAATAATACCTCACTGATAGAACAAGAAGAAACAAGGCAGGGGCTTTGGGTTTTAAATTTAGATAAGCCATCTTCTAAAATATTTTGTTCCTTATTTTTTTTCCAGTTTTCATAAGAAGAAGAAAAGAATGTGAGCCAAAATGTATGAGAACAATGAATGTCAAGATTTTTAAGATCAAAATGAAATTAAATGTACAAAGTCTGCTTTTTTCAAGGACTATACAATGAAGTAAGCTTAATTATTAATACAATGATAGCTGATATTTAAATGTATTTTAAGATTTACAAGGCTCTTTGTATGCATTATCTCATTTGACTAATCTCATTTTCTTTTTTTGACAGATGAATATCATAGACAGTATATAGTAGTTTAGCAAATCATTAGACAATTCTGGTAATTTATTTTCCTGTCCTTGTGGATAACTTGGATAGATGTGTGCTAAATAGATAATAGTACAGTCTGGTTGGCACTTCAATATCTGGTTAAATGAGCAGTTAAACACACACATATTATATATCATATGTGTGTGTGTGTATAAAAGTTCATAATGAACTGGTTCTAACTTCAAAAGAGGTGTGCAGTAGAATCTCACAGGGATATACTCTTGACTGCATTCTGGTATGCAACTTAAATGATGGTGTAGAAGGTATATTAGTCAAAGATAGAAGTGGCAGTGAACTGGGAGGGAGAATCAGGATCTCAAAATATTTGACTTGGAGTATTGGTGAAATCTAATGATGGAATTTGATAGGATAAATTTAAAGTTTACATTTGGACTTGAAAAAATAAACTTTATAATAAAAGGTGGAGGAAACATAGTTAAAAAACATTTTGCTATGAAAAACATCTGGAGGTTTTAGTAGACTACAGATTCACTATGAGTCAACACAGTGTGACTTGGCAGCCAGAAAAGCTAATGCTACATTAAGAGCATGATAGTATCTGTGAAAAGGAAGGAAAGATCCCCACTGTACTCTCCTCTTATCAGAACTGCTGGGTATTATTGTATCCAGTTACAAGCATGAGATTTTAGAGAGAAAATTGGGAAATTGGAATATATTCTGAATTCTGAAGATGGTGAGGATATTGTGATGCCTGTAGGCTGTACCATATGAGGAACAGTTAAATGAACTTCAGAGGTATAGATTAGAGAAAAGAAGGCTTACTAGAAACATGACAGTTGTTTTCAAGTGTTTGAAGGCCTGTGACATTGAAAATGGAATATATTTATTTTGTTCATGCTCAGAATTAAAGCAAATGATGCAGGGGGATATATTTAAGCTTAACTTAAGAAAAATATATATATCAGAGGGGTGAAATAATTTTCCAAAAGTCACACAGCTACTAAGTGGAAAAACTGGGACTAAAACCCAATTCTCATATTGAACGCAACATCCTTTCAATATACTATCCAGAATACTATAAACATTTTTTCACAATAGATAATATAAAAATATTATTCATAATATACACTAAACTTTCAATTCTGTGTGAGTTGTCTGAGAGCTGTTTCCATGGTTCATCTAATTCCACCTTCCCAAATGACCATGGCACCAATGAATTAGGGTTAATGTACATCTGAGGACAAATTATAAGCTCATGCATTTTATATTTTCTACACTGTAGGTGGAAGCATAGGAAATAAATGTTCCCATCCTGCAAACTCTGCCAAGTAGTTCAGAATGTAAGTAGTTGATGTCATTGGGATGTCATCTAACCATGCAATGAATTACTTCAGGATTTTTGAACTGTCATAACAGTGAAGTATGATAAGAAGGAACTACCAAGTAGTCCATTTGATGTATCTTAATTACCTCCTCAAAATTTCATCAAGATATCCAGCAATTTCAGTCATTAAGACAGTAAAACCGGATAAACTATGCTGCCATTAATAGATTGTTCTGTGTTTTATCTGAATCAACTAAAGAGTAGTCAATTTGATGTAGTTTATAGAATGGGAGGAAAAATAATATACCAATTATCTGATTAATTTGATCAATGTGGACATATGAACTGGATGATTCTCATCAGACAATGCACCTTGTACTCTAAGTATATTGATTAGCTATATACATTGGCCAAACGGATTTCAAAGGAATCACACCAAAGGACTTAACATATCTGGGGGCATTTCAGCTTCTTCTGCATAGAACTATACATTTCTTCATTGTGTGCCAAACTTAAAATCATGTGATTATGTTTGGAAAACATTTGAAACATGAGGAAAGTTGGGAATTTAAGACTTCCTGTTAAGTATCTCATTGTAGGAACCCAAGATTCTTCAAAACAAGTCCACTGTTGAACAATGACTTAGCAAACAGAACTTCATCAAATAAATGAAATCCTGTTCCAGGTTGCTCTAGTTTCCAGATATGGGACTAAAACCTGATATTTTTAAGTATATTGTCAGCATTGGGACCAAATTTTATAGTGGTTGGTTCATAGATGCTGGGACCAGAAAAGCTAAGGAATAGCTCAAGGGTTCAAGTACGTATTAACAATATAATGTACTGATTTTAAAAAACCATTAAGCTCTTATGAGATGAAGAACACAGCACTATATGCTTAAGGAGACATGAAGCTTAGATAAGATCAGATGCCTGCCTTCAAATCTAGTTGGGGGCAAAGACCTATGCACAGATAATATTAATATGTAAGTACTTTAGGAAGATATAAGCAAAGTGCCATGTGAGGTACAAGGGGAAATATATGGTCTCCCAAATATTCATTTCCCAAATTATTGCTTGGAGATATTAAAAGACAAGCTTAACCTTGCAAACAAAACTGACAAGCTGAATGTGTTCTGCAAGGTGGCTGACAAAAATAAAATGTCAACAAAGAATAGCACTATAAATTGATTTTTAAAATTTCCACAAATCATTATGGAATGTGGCAGAAGCACTACAGCCCAAACAAAATATAAGATCCATATTAGATTGGGAATCTACTTTCTTACTCCTTTCTACCTTAATCCACATCAGGTTGTATGCTGCCTACAAATCCAGCCTTATAAATAGCCAGGTTTCATGAAACCACTCAAATAGTTCTGAGATGAGGGGCAAGGGGCAACAATTCTTTGTTGCAATTTGATTGGGAGTCTGGCTACTGATACATGACATTTTTGCCCACAAAGTCAATTGGAACTGTTGCCAGGAATTGGAGAAGTAAATGAAACCCTGTCCCAAGTTGCTCTAGTTTCCAGATATGTGGCTAAGAGACATCAAATCCATCCAAAGTGTTCTTCTGGGCTTCTAGATTGGAGGTCAGCGTGTCAGTTGTATGCCAAGTGAATCTTACCTTGCTTTAGGGAAGAGAGGAGACACAGACAGAGATAGACAGGCAGAAAGAAACAGACAAAAAATAGAAAGACAGAGAGACAGGAACAGAGACAGAGACAGAGGCACAGAGAGTCAGGGAGAAATAGAGGGACAGAGAAATAGTTGGATCAGATGGGAACAGACAGGGAGAAATAGTGAGAGATAGAGAGGCAGAAAGAGTGATATTTAGCAACAACTGGGGGAGATTAACTGAGTACTATGACTATTCAAAGGAATAATTTCTTCTGGGTTAATTGTGTTGACCTGGGTCTTTTGGAGCAGAATATATACTATATATTAAGAATTTTTATGAATATGTCTGTGTGTGTGTGTGTACACACATACATACACACACATAGGTATTGACATAGAACTAATCTAAAGTTAAAATGAGATCAGAAAAAGCGCACCATTTAAGAAGGAAGAGAAGAAAATAAAGACATTTTTTTCTTTGTCCCCCCCCCCCGTAATTGGCAAGTAAGACCAGGATTAGCTCCTAAAAGATCTGAAATTTTTAAATTTCCCTTTTTAATTCCTCATTTTATCCTATCCTCATTTATTGTTTTAGTAAATATTTCAAAATAAAAATAATATTTTTTTTTGCAATTTTATTTGGTTCATTTAGTTGAATGCAGAGAAGAACACTATTCTTCCTTAGCTTTACCGTTTGGTTAATTGTGCATCATTAGCCATACTTAGGACAATAAAAAAGAATAACACTTATATAGAGTCAAACTAAAGCCACTCTAAGTGATTTTAGGAAAGTTGAGCACCTAATGGGTAGGAGCCATCCAGTATGAGCACATGATCACATACTTAGAGCTGGATGGGATTACTGAGCTTCTAGATGATAGAACTGCATTACTGCTTTCAGAGTAAGCCTTTTCTTTAATAACTCAAGAGGAGGATGCCTTGTTAGGAGGATAAGGCCATAGAGTTTCCCCATTAGCCTCAGAATCTCATGCCCCTTACTGAGTGTTCACTAATTGTTCCACAATGGTAAGAACTGGATCTTCTCCTCTTAGATAACCTTACAGTATCTTTTCCTGTTCCCTTACTTTTCTACTGAAAAATAACACTTGGAAATTTTTATTTTGAAATGTTTACTAAAACAATAAATGAAGATAGGGTAAAACAAGAAATTAAAAAGGAAAATTTGAAAATTTCAGATCTTTTAGGAGCTAATCCTGGTCTTACTTGCCAGTTACAGGGCGGGGGGACAAAGAAAAAAATGTCTTTATTTTCTTCTCTTCCTTCCCAAATGTGCCCTTTTTCCTGATCTCATTTTAACTTCAGATTAGTTCTAAGTCAATACCTAGTGTGTTCATTTGCCAAAGTTGTACAATATCTTAACATTACATCAATTATTTTCTCAGAATCTTACTTCTAGTTGTCTGAATTTAGGACCTGTGAAAAATATATATGCATTTTACTTCTCCCTTCCTCCTGTAAATTTGTTTTCTTGGACTTTCAAATGGCAAACCACTCCAGTATCTTTGCCAAGAAAATCCCAAATGGGGTCACAAAGAGTTGGACATGACTGAAACCACTGAACAACAAAAGCCTTGACTTAGATTGTTGGAGCCTGAGAGGACCTTAGAGATCATTTAACTCAACAACCTCATTTATTTGACAAGGAAAATGAACCCTAATGAGATTGACTTATCTGAGGTTACACAGCTAGTTAGTGGAAGAGCTGATACTCAAACCCAGGTCTCCTAATTCCTTTTCTAATGTTCTTTGTACTCACTATTTGTCTATTCCCCATCAAATTCTTTAACCACAAACCTCTAAAACAATACAGCAGTAGAAGACACTGCCACTTGCAAAAAAAGGTAAAGTCTAGGTCTAGGCTGCCTTCCATGACCACAAAAAAAAAAAAAGAATTTATCAATATAAGTAGAACAGGGAAGAAACAGATCTGCTGAGTGAAGTTGATGATATAATGTTAGCATATGAAAAAGAGAGAACTGAAGTATTCAATTACAATGTTGTTTCTATAGTTTCTACACAGAAAAATAGTCTTTAAAGTAGAAAGCATAGCCCAACTGGTTAGAGGAAATTAAAACAGAGAGACAATAAGAATATCCAGCTCTTCTTGATGAATGAATTACTGAAAGAATTTGCAAATTTGAATTATTAAATTACTTAAGTACTGAAAGATCATGCACATATAATTTATGAATGACTATGGCTAACTCTTATAAACCCATGAATAATGTGAGAGGTGTCTAAAGACAAGTTCGACAAATAATGTCCCAGTTTTCCCAAAAGCAAAAAGAATAGGTTATTTAAACTTCCAGCTAGGCTGGCTTGTCTTCCTTGTGTGTAACAGTTAGCAATTGTTGGCTATGGATGACCTCTTCCTCACAGGAACTGTTCCCTTTGATCATAGCACTGAAGGCCAAGCTCAAAGTAGGACTAGTCATCATTGCACGATGAGGAGGGTTAACATTGCTATTCCCAGAGCTATTGGATTCAGAAACCTGGGGGTCTCCATCTGGGTTTGGGGAAGGTCCTGGTTGAGGTAATGGCATTAGTTTAACTCTCCTAGCACATGCCTCTCTTCTCTCTCCCTCAGAGTCCTCTACTGCTTCAGAAAGTAAGTTTTCACCAGCGGTTCAGAACTTTGGTTTCATCAAATGCAAAGCTATTGTATACACATTTTTTTTTCCAACAATCAACTAACCTCTATATTTTTAATCAATACCAAATTGGTGATGACTGCTTTATAGTATAATTTGAGATTGGGCATTCTTAGATCTCCTTCCATGCTGCTTTCATCAATATTTCCCTTGAATTATTGTTCTTCTCTATATAAAATATACAAACAAAATTGGGATCAAATAGCCCAGTTTTTTTCTTTGTCATCTGCTAACAATATGTTATCTGCAGATCTATTTCATCTTTACTCCACTTCTTATCTCGATAAAGTAAATTTTGTTGTCATAGAAAATAACCTAGACTTAGCCTATGTGTGGCAGCACCTTCTATTGCTATATTGTTGATTCTGGAGAATTTTTTTTTCTTTGAGAAGAGTTTTGTGATGACTTTTCCCCCTCTATAACATAATCCCTTGGTAGTTAGGTATGGCAATCAATAAGTAAATTAACTCAGGTATCATTATGATTTTTATTACGTTGGAATAGCTTAAAATAAGCAATTAGTATCTTCATATTTTTGGAGTCATATTCATATGTTCCTATTTATGCCAAATATTTTATAATTTATGTAGCTATTATTAATTGAATTTCTCTATCTTGTTCTGCTGGATTTTATTGAAAATATACAGAGAATCTAATAATTTGCGTGGGTTTATCTTATATCCTGATACTTTAAGGAAGTTATTACCAGTTTCAATTAAGACCAATTAATTCTCTAAGGGTTTTTTTTTTAAGTAGACTATAATATAATCTAGAAAATTATAGTTTTGGTTTAATTTTACTTTGTTTATTCACTTTATTTTTCTTATTGTCATAATTGTAATTTCTAGTACTATATAAAATAAGAGTGGTGATAATGGATGACCTTGTTTTACTCCTGATTTTCCTAAAATGAATTCTAGTTTATCTTTTTTATATATAAGGCTATCTTTTTTTATTTTAGGTAGATAAAATTTATTATATTAAAGAAACTTTGATTTATTTTGATTTATCCTTTTTTATAATGGAAATAAATTTTGTATTTTGTCAAAAGGCTTTCTCACATATATTAATATAATCATGTGATTTGTATTCTTATTATTAATGTTATATATTTTTTATAATTTATCTAATAATGAAGCAACCCTGAATTATTGACATAAACTAGTCTCAGTAGATAATCCTTATGTATGTGTGTGTGTATTGCTAACTTAAAAAATGTTTTGATATTTTTTAGGAAAACAGATCAATGGCTTTCTTTCTCTGGTTTGCCTTTGCCTCATTTTGATATTAAGAATTTATTTTTATCAATTGAAGGAACTGAAGAAGTTGCAAATAGTTTATAAGATACTAGAATTAATTTTTGTTTGACTATTTCATAGGATCTGATTTTAGAGTCATCTGGTGCTGCTTATTTCTTTCACTTTAGTAGATCATTTGTGGCTTGTTCTATTATTTTTCTGAAATTGGTTTATTTAAATTTTGTACTTTTTATTAATCTAGCTGAGGTTCTCAAAGTGGACAATACCACCCCTTAGGGAGCACTAGAATAATCCAGGGGGAGGAGTAGTAGCCTCTGATACAATTAGGGGATATTAAATAAAAAGAAAAGAAAGAAGAAGAGAAAATTTTGAAAAAGTATTTGCATATGTTTCATTTTTTATGTAACAGAGCTAAAGTCATAGTGATTACATTATTTTCCAAATAAAAACACAAAATGTACATTATACCTGATCAGTGGTCAAGTCTACCAACAGGTCTTAACAAGCAACTGTTGGTAGGTGAATGTGTCATGCATTGTTGCAGGAAAAGAAACATAAATTTGCAAAAAATTATTAAATTTAAGATGGGTCATTTAAAAAAACATTTTAAATGACACAAATTTTTTGAAAAAATGGATAGTTAAAGATTTCCAGGGAGGTGCAGAGTAATTTTTTTTTAAATGGGGCTATAAGCCGAATAAGTTTGGAAACCTTCAGAAGTCTAGCCATTTTATAGTTTTGTAAATAGTTATTCATTTTAAATTACATTTTTTATTATCATATAATTAGGTAAAATAATTTCTAATAATTTTCTTTATTTGTTCATTTGTTATCAATTGTCTGTTTTCATTCTTTATACCAACAATCTGAATTTCCTCTTTTTTTTTTACATCAGACAACCTAATACATAACAGTTTTTTAATCCTGGTTTTATTAAACTAACATATATTTGTGCTATTTTCAGTTGAAGTTTAATTGTAATGTTTTGACTTAATATTTTTATTGTTATTGTTTTTATTTTATGTCCATTTCACTGATCTGATCTTTCTTATTTTGTTTGTAACAGTGTTCATAGATATATTCTACCTGTTAGTTATTTAGTTTCACCTCCCAGTATTTAAATATTATGCTGTTCAGTTCATATGTGTGTTTGTGTTAATTCATGATCTACAGTGCCTTTCAGCACAATTTTAAAAAATTGTCTTTTTCAGTTTATATCTTCTAGATCATCTCTTTTTTTCTTACCTACAATCATGATCAGCACACCTGCTTTTTAACTTCACCTGAAGCATAATAGATTTTGTTCTAGCTCTACCTTTCAATAGCATTTGAATCTTTATTTTTCAAGTGTGTTTCCTAAAAACAACATAATGTTGGATTTGGCTTCAAATTCATTCCACTCTCCTCTTCCATTTTATGGGTGCTTTCAGCCCACTCATGTTTATGGTTATAATAATTAATTGAATATTTCTCTTCATCTTATTCTCTTATAATTTTTCCTCTCTTTGCCTTCCTCATACACCTACTAATGAAGAATAAAAGTGTGGTGAGAGAGAAGTGAACTCAAAACTAGTCATCTATATTTAATGAAATCTACTTCTACCCATCTGCTTCTCTTTTTCTTCCCTTGCTTGATCCCAATAATTTTATTCTTTATTTTATTTTAGCCCTACCTCCTCTTCTGAATCTCCATCACCTACCCACTGACAGTGGACTTTGCTTGCTGATGACTATTCCCTCCACGAATCTGCCAAACTCCACCATCTGCCCTATGTCCGTCATATCTATTTAACCTTTTCTCTCTTCAATGAAGATCATAATGACTCTCAGGTACCTCATCATGCCCATCAGATTGGCTAACATGACAAAACATGAAAATGATGAATGTTGGAGAAGATGTGGGAAAATTAGAACACTAATGCATTGCTGGTGGGGTTGTAAATTGCTCCAACCATTTTGGAGAGCAATTTGGAACTATCCCCAAAGGGCTATAAAATTATGCATACCATTTGACCGAGCAATACCACTTCTAGGTCTATATCTCAAACAGATCATACAAACAGGAAAAGGAGCCCACATGCACAAAAATATTTATAGCAGCCCCTTTCATGGTGGCTAATAACTGGAAATTGAGGGAATACCCATCAATTGGGGAATGACTGAACAAGTTGTGGTGTATGAATGTAATGGAATACCATTGTGCTATGAGAAATGACGAGCAGGCAGACTTCAGAAAAACCTGGAAAGACTTACATGAACTGATGCTAAGTGAAATGAGCAGAACCAGGAGAACATTGTACAAAGTAATAGTCACATTATGGGATGACTAACTTTGATAGATTTAGTTCTTCTCAGCAACGAAAGGATCTAAGACAACTTCAAAACACTCACAATGGAAAATGCTATCTCCATCCAGAGAAATAACTATGGAGTCTGAATGTAGATAGAAGCGTACTATTTGCTCTCCTTTTCTTTTGTTGTTTTGTTTTGTTTCTTTTTTCTCATGGTTCCTCCCATTAGTTCTAATTCTTCTTTACATCATGACTAATGTGAAAATATGCTTAATATGAATGTATAATTAGAGCCTATATCAGAAATTCATGCCATCTTGGGGAGGGGGGAGGAAAGAGAGGGGGAGAAAATAAATTAATTATATTTTTTAAAAAAACTTTTTTTTTCTTTCTTCACTTAAGCTCATAAAAGAAAAGAAAATGATACCCAAGCTTTTTTCTTATATCCCCCATTATTTGACCATTGGTGACATTAAGATCCTGAGAGTATTTTTGTTTCTTCTCCCCATATTAAAGTGTAAACATTTTATTTGAAACAATCCCCTCTAATTTTGTGTATATATGTATGTATGTGTGTATGTATTTTTAAGTTTCCTTTGATCCTTATATCTGCATTTCAAAGTTTCTATTTGGTTCTCAACTTTTTATTAGGAATGCTTAAATGTCCTCAATTTTATTAAGGGTTTATAGGTATGATTTTACTTGCCAATCTGTTCTTAGGTGTATATTGTTATCTTTAATCTTTTGGAATATCATATTCAAAAATCTTCTCTTTTTTACAGGGATATCTGACAAATCCTGTGTGACATTGATGGTGGCATTCTAGTATTTGTACAATCTTTATGTATGTTTCTAGTAATTTTCTTTTGTTTACAAGTTCTATACTGTGCCTATATAATGTTCATGGAGTTCTCAGTTTGTGAATTCTTTCAGGCAGTGACCAGAGAGTTATACCTATTTTTACTTTGCCATTTGTTGCTAGGAGGTCTGGGAAGTTTTCTTTCTGTTTCTTGAATTATGGGAACAAGATTCTTTTTCCTCTCTGTGTCTGTATGTGGTTTTGTGTGTGTATGTGTGTGTGCATGTGTGTGTATGCATGTGCGCATATGTGTGTGCAAGTTTGTAGCTTTTAGGTATTCCAACATCTCTTCCATTTCTTTTCCTTAAGTAGTCATACAGATTTTGTTTTGTTTTGTTTTGTTTTGTTTTGTTTTTTATAAAGTGACATATCTTCTATTCTTTTTTCAGTCTTTTGATTTGGTTTTAGAATCACTAAGTTCTTCCTGGTCCATCCAAATTTTTTGAGAGTCTTTCCTCAGATAATTTTTTTTTTTTTTTTTAGTGAGGCAGTCGGGGTGAAGTGACTTGCCCAAGGTCACACAGCTAGTACATGTCAAGTGTTTGGTTTGAGGCCGGATTTGAACTCAGGTCCTCCTGACTTCAGAGCTAGTGCTCTATCCACTGCGCCACCTAGCTGCCCCTCAGATAAATTTTTTTAAAACATTTTTTGTGTCATGGAATCCTTTTGAAATCTAGTGAATCCTAGAACTCCTTCTCAGAATAATACTTTTAACTTTAAGAAACAAAATACATGCAATTTCAAAGAAAATTTTTTAAAAATCCTCAAATACTTTCCTCTAAATCTTTTATTTAATGTATAAAATTATTTTAAAACTCTGAAAAGATTTCTTCCAGGAATGCTACTTGATCTTGTGACCAAGCTATGTTTTATTTTGAAGTATTTCTTACAGTTTAGGTATCATTCTCTTCTGAATTATATATTTTGTTTCTTTGTATTCATAATATGTCTTTGGTATGAGAATTCCTTTGTCTATTCATTTTTCCAGAATTAAATTTCTGATTTGGGATTTTGTGTCAGGATAAGGCTCTACATATATCTGGATAGAATATCAGGTCCTAGTTTGATCCTAATCATTTAGGATATTTCCTAGGGTCCTTCTATTGCTTTCTCTGGACATTGACAGTTGACTTTTTTCCCAAAGGATCCAAGGCTAGTGATCTAATAATAATCAGTGGACTAAGTGGTTTGGTCAAGATCAAGGTTTGATCACTGCCTTTCTAATTTGACCGAGCTCTGCAGTTTTCTGCCGTAGTTTGGAGTTTAGTACAGAGCTGTAGGTTTTTCCCTGGTCAGAATTCTAGTAGATGGTGACTGGCTCTTAGACACTGTCAGCCAGTTGAAAGATTTCTTAGGCTAATAACAATAGTACTATAGGATGTTCAGAACTCATGACCTCAGTTACTCAGCTGCACATCCTAGTCCTAGTATGTTCCCTATATCAAGATCTTGGTACTGGGTCAGAGTGATAGAACTCTGATTCTCTCCTAGTCTCTGCTCTGGTCCAAGCTACTCTCTGCTATGATATTCAGATCAAGCACTGGATCCCAGACCCCACTCCATTCCATGCTCAGAAAAACAGAACTGCCAGCCAACCCCTGTTCTGTGGCATAGTCTTGAACTGCATCTGTGACTAGGAGATTTATTTCTGGATTTTCTTATCTAGACTCCGATGTCCATAAATCAGTGATGGTTTTCCTACGTAGACAAAGGCTAGAAAAAAAGTATTCACTCTGTTTCTCTTTGGAATTCTTAATAACAACTCAGTCTAGTTTTCTTTATCAATAATTGATAGAGGAGTTGTGGAAGAGAGCTGGGTTAACCTGCTTCTTCTTACTCCAACATCTTTGCCTGTCTCCCCCAAGGACCCTTTCTCAAAGTATTTGTAGTAGGGATTCAAGCAGCGTGTAATCAGAACAAGCACAACTCCCATTTATTTATTATGTTGGAATTACATAGGTAATTTATATATGTTTTCTCATTTTATCCTTAGAATAACACTGAAAGTAATGGACTTCTATGGCTGCTTCCAAATTCAAGATTTTGTGATCATATAAAAATATTCAGTAAGTTTGTATATGGATCAAGTTTCTCTGTTTGATATTTATTAATGTCTCTTCATCCTACAGTAGTTGAAATTTAAACTGCAGACATTGAGAAAAATGAAAAGACACCATTTAGGCTTGTGGTCATTTTTCTATAGAGTACCTTTCTACACTTTGCTATCATACTACTTCTTTATAATTCTACATTTTACTGCCTCTCAAGATGAAGTCTAACATGTCCTGCAGCAAGAGTACAAAGGGGATCCTGAGAAAAGGGGTGAAATGAAATAAGGTAGGGACTTCTTTTCCTTTGCTAGCAGTGGTTGATCACCACCAAGCCATGACTTATCTATTATATTTCTACAAAAGTATAAAATGTCCTTTATGCTTTGAGATGAGATAAAAAAAATAGGAAAAATATTGCCTGTTGATTGATAGTGTTGTTCAAGTTGGTCTACTTTTATTATGAGAAACTGAAGATGGGATTTGTAATGTACAAGTAATAAATGATGGAAGGTCTACATGAGAAATCTGAGGAAGAGATAAATTGCCTTGTAAAAACTTAAAATAAATTGTTACATCCATTTTTAAAATGCAGATTAATTGAAATTGCATTTACCTTATTTTTAAATTTGAGTATTTGAGTAGTTTTGTAATCTCTGGGTGAGGAGAGGAAACCAAAAGCAGTCTTAATTTCTGTTACAATGACCTAAGAAATGCTGTACAATATGACCAGTTTGGTTACTGCACAGAAAGATTAAACTGCATTAAAGATACCTCCTGACTTGTGGGGGTGGAGCCAAGATAGCAGAGTAGAGAAATCATTCAACTGAGTTCTTTCAACTTTCCCTTCATACAACTATAAAATAAAGCCTCAAATTGAATTCTAGTGGCAAATACAACAAAAAGTTAGAGTGAGACATTATTTCAGTCCAAGATAACTTAGGAAGTTACAAAAGAGATTTGTGACACAGTAGTAGAGACTGACTTTAAGCCCATATGGATGAAACACCAAAGGTGGGACTAGGTGGTTGCAAAAGAAACAGAAACAGCTTGGGGAGCTCTCAATTCAGGGATAGGAAGGGAGCCTGAAAACTGGTCAGAAAGAGATTACAAGAGACCTCTGTGCTAGCACTGGACATAGGGCCAGACAGTGTTTGGCAAATCCATTGCCTATAACCACTTCTGGGCCATAATTTAAGGACAGAATGGAGCACTTTCAGTCAAGAGAGTGTGACACCCAAATTCTTAAAGGAAAAATTAAATGAACTACAGGAAGAAATAGACAGTAAATCTGTACTAGTGGGAAATCTCAAGCCAGATAAATCTAACTATAAATAAATAATAAAGAAGTTAAGGAAATGAATACAATCTGAAAAAAAACTAGATATGATAGACCTCTGGAGAAAACTGAAATGTAATATAAAAGAGTATATATTTTCTCAGCTGTAAGTGCAACCTTCACAAAAATTGATCAAATATTAGGACATAAAATCCTCACAACCAAATGCAGAGAAGCAGAAATATTTAATACACCTTTTCAGACAATAACACAATAACAATTACATCAAACAAACAACAATGGAAGCATGAATTAAAAATTATTTGGAAATTAAATAATCATTCTAAAGAATGAGTGGATCAAAAACAAATTTTATAATAATTACTTATTTCATTAAAGATAATGACAATAATACAACAATATTCCAAAATTTGTGGAATGCAGTTAAAGGAATACTTAGGGGATAATTTATATCTCTAGATACTTACATGAACAAAAGAGACAAAGCGCAGATCAATGAATTGGATATGCAACTAAAAAAATTCCAGAAACAGATCAAATTAAAAATTCCCAATGAAACATAAAAATAGAAATCCTAAAAATCAAAGAAGATATTAATAAAATTGAAAGTAAAAATGAACTAATACATATGACTGAGCTATTTTAAGCAATAAAATATACAATCCATTGATTAATTTGATTAACAAAAGAAAGAAAACAAAGTACCAATGTCAAAAAATGAAAAGGATGAATGCACCACCAATGAAGATGAAATTAATGCTATTATTAGGAATTATTTTGCCTAATTATGAACAGGTAAAACTGACAATCTAAGAAAATGGGTGAATATTTACAGAGATATATATTGCCAAGATTAACAGAGGAGGAAATAGAATACTTAAATAACCCTATTTTAGAAAAAGAAATTGAACAATTCATCAATGAGTTCCCAAAGAAAAAATCCCCAGGACTAGGTGGATTTACAAGTCAATTCTCCCAAACATTTGAAAAACAATTCATTCCAATACTACAAAAACTATGTAAAAATAGGTAAAGAATGAGTCCTAAAAATTCCTTTTATAACATAAAGGTGATTCTGATACCTAAACCAGGGAGAGCAAAAATCGAGAAAGAAAACTATAGACAAATTTCCTTAATTAATATCAATTCAATTTTAAAGAATAAAACACTAGCAAGAGATTATAGCAATATATCACAAAGATCTTATACTATGACCAGGTAGGATTTATACTAGGAATTCAGGACTGGTTCAATATTAGGAAAACTATCACATATTTGACCAAATTAAAAACAAATATGACACAAATCATATTATTATCTCAATAGATGCAGACAAAGACTTTGACAAAATACAACACACATTCCTGTCTTAAAAAAAAGACTAAAAAGCATAGGAATCAATGGAGCCTTTCTTAAATGATGAGTAATATCTATTCAAAAACAAGAGCAAGCATTATCTGTAATGGGGATAAAATTGAAACCTTCCCAATAAGATCAGTGATGAAACAAGGATTGTGTTATCATCACTATTGTTCAATATTGTACTAGAAATGCTAGCTACAATAATACAAGAAAAATCAACTGAAGGAATAGAAATTGGCAATGGGGAAACAAAGCTATTACTCTTTCCAGATGATATGATAGCATACTTAAAGATACCTAGAAAATCAACTAAAAACTAGTCAAGACAATTAGCAACTTTAGCAAAGTTGAAGGATATGAAAGAAACTCACGTAAATCACCAGCATTTTTGTTTACTACCAACAAAGCACCACAGGAAGAGGTAGAAAAAGGAATTCAATTTAAAATAACTTCAAACATATAAAGTATTTGGGAGTCTACCTGCCAAGATAAACTCAGCAACTATATGAAAACAATTACGAAATGCTTTTCACACAAATAAAGACAGATCTAAATGATTGGAGAAATAGTAATTGCACATGCGTAGGTTGAGCTAGTATTATAAAAATGACCATTCTATCTAACTTAATTTACTTATTCAGTGCTATACCAATCAAACTATATATATATATATATATATATATATATATATATATATATACACACACACACACTAGAACTAGAAAAAATAATAAAATTCATCTAGAAGATGAATATCAAGGGAATCAATGAGAAAAAGTGAAAGAAGGCAGCCTAGAAGTACCAGATTCCAAACTATTTTACAAGGTGGCAATCCTCAAAAAAAATCTTGGTTTGTATCAGAAATTGAGTGGTGGATCAGTAGAATATATTAGTATACAATACGCAGTAGTAAATAATTGTAGCAATCTAGTGTTTGATAGTCCTAAAGTTCCAAGTTTGGGGGATAAGAACTCACCATTTGAGAAAAGATGCTAGGAAAGTTGAAAAACAGTTTGGCAGAAAGTAAGCATAGACTAATCATCTCACACTGTATACCAAGGTAAGGTCAAAATAGATAAAGGATTTAGACATAATGGGTACTTTAAGTAAATTAGGGAAGCATGGTAAAATGTACCTGTCAGATCTATGGATAGGGGAAAAGTTTATGATTAAAAAAATAGAAAGGATCACAGGAAGTAAAATGCATAAGTTTGATTACATGAAATTAAAAGATTCTTGCACAAACAAAAGTAATGCAGCTGAAATTAAAAGAAATATTGGATACTTGGGGGAAAGTTACAGTGTTTCTTTGATAAAGTTCTCATTTCTCAAATATGTATGAGAGTGAACAAATTTATAAACAAAAAAATAAGGCCATTGTACAGTTTATAAATTGTTAAAGGATATGAAAAGCCAGTTTTCAGAAGAGGAAAACAAAACTATTAATAGACACATGAAAAAATGCTATAAATCACTACTGATAAAAGAAATTCAAAGTAAAACAACTCAGAAACTGCTTTACACCTATGAGATAGGCTAACATTCAGAAAAGGAAAATGACAAATTCTGGAGGGGATGTGATAAAATTGAGACATTATTACACTGTTGGTGGAGTTTTGAACTAGTCAAACCATTGTGAAGAACAATTTGAAACTATGCCCAAAGGGTTATGAAGCTGTGCATACTATTTGACTCATAAATACCACTACTAGGTCTATATCCCAAGCAGGTCAAAGAAAAGGGAAAATAATTTATTTTAATAAACATATTTATAGCAGTTCTTTTTGTGGTGGCAAAGAACTGGAAATCAAGGGGGTGCTCATCAGCTAAGGAATGAGTGAACAAATGGTATATGTGGTATATGATTGTGATGGAATACTGTTTTGCTATAAGAAATGATTAGCAGAATGCTTTCAGAAAAACCTGGAAAGACATACATGAACTGATGCAAAGTGAAGTGAGCAGAATCAGGAGAACATAGTTCTGAAGAACAGCAATATTGTAAGGGTGATCAACTATAAAATACTTAAATACCTTGATCAAAGACCCAAGACAATTACAAAAGATCCACAATGAAAAATGCTATCCACCTCCAGAGAGAGAGCTGATGACCTCTTTGAGCAGATTGAAACATACCATTTTACTTAATTTTTCTTGTTTTTTTATCTTTTTTTTCTTTGAAACATGACTAATAGGGAAATGTGATTTATATGACTTCACATGTGTTATCAATATCAAATTGCTTGTGTCCTCAAGAATGAGGGGAGAAGCAAGAGGAAAGGAGATAATTTGGAAATAAAAATTTTGAAAAAAGAATGTTAAGTTTTTGCATGTAATTGGAAAATATTTGATGAAATAAAAACATTGAAAAAGATATCTCCTGTACTAAAGGTATCACACAAGTAACCTGAAATTTATTGTAATTTTGTTTTCTTGTTTTTCTGCAATGTTTTGGGGAAAAAAAAAACTTTGCATTCCTAATAATGTTGACTTATTTTCTAGGATGTTGATTTCTCCCTACTCTTGAATTGACAAAACTTGTTAATGAAAAAAAAGGCTTCTTACTAGATTCATCTCAATAATGAGGCAATTGTAGAAACACATTTTTTTGGTGAAGATTATATTTAAAATCAATATATCCTCCAAACAATAAAACAATTTCAGGATCAACTCAGTGAATTTTGTGGGGGGAAACAAATATTGACCTGGCTGTTTGATATCATAGAGATAAAATTTATTTGAATTTTTCACTTGCCATTTTACTAAATTGGCAGTTTTTAATTTTAGAAAGAAGCAGAGGGAATATTTCATAGAGAAAGAACTGAGTAATATCAAGAGTGCTACCATTTCATCATATTGTTTGATCCCAAACATTTGCTTTTTCAGTGTTAAAATGGGGTTTCCATAACAAATTTTCCATATGTAACCATTACTGAGTGGCACCTAAATTGATTCTCTTCTTCCTTTGTCTTTACCTGTTTTATTTTAGAAAATTAATATGGAAGGGAGAGAAAAATCTTTACCTCATTTAGATATAAGCCTTGATGTTTTGTTACCATTTATTTACTTGTATCTATTATAATAATGGAATAAAAAGGTTTTTAAATTAGATTCTATGAGGAAAGAGTATGTTGTGAATCTTAAAAGCAAAATTTCCTTGATGGCTAACAATTTGGGGCACCATTAAGAGAAAATATGTCAAGAAAGTGGTGATAACAATAATTCTTTGTATTTATGTTAACCATTCATTCATGTAGTAAAATGTGCAAAAGAATATCCCTTGATATCTCTGTAGTTGCTTAAATTAAGCGAGTTTCCATATTTCCTAGAATTATTCAAAGTTCCATACACATCTCATTTTGTAATGAAGAGGCTTTTGCAAGAATCACACAATGATGTCCTAGTTCTGTAGAATGCATCTGTTAGCACCATGGACAGTAGCTGTAGCTGATTTGCCTTCCAAACAGCTGAACATTAAAACATCGAACTTGACATCCAGGCGTAATGAGGAAACACTGTTTGCCAAGTTGGATTTCCAAGAAATTTCAATTAAGAACTTATTATAGAATAAATAATTTACATTGCCACATGTGCATTAGACAAGTGGTGAATAGTTTTACTGTTGATGACTGTAAAGATGTATCTTTAATGTGACACAATGAGACTTTTACCTGAAAGGAAGGAAATAAAATGTTTTCTCTTCATTCAATTTGGAAGTTCTTTTGGACACAGGTCAATTTAAAAAAAAAATAGTACTATGTTCCCCTATGCTTACCTACAAAGTAAACTAACAAATTTTTAAATAATTCTCTTTTTGTATTAAGAACTCTAATGAGGATTCTTTTAAAAAGAATCCATGACCCTGAGAATTTAAATGTTAACATAGCCACAATCTAATAATTGTATCTGTAAATGATGTATGTTAGCCAATTGATAGATCTTAAATTTACAATTTGTAAATGGTAGTGGTTTCTGTACAACCCATTCTCTTTCCCATTTTCTTGGAGCTCAGGGATACATCAAGTGAGATAGCTTTTCTTCATATGCCCTCTTGTCTGCAGTAGACAGCTCTAGTATGTATATTCACTTGATATATGATTGTAGAATCAGATACTTACATTAATCAGAGAAGCAGCTAGTGTCTTCACCCATGAGCTATGGTTTGGATTGAAATGTGTAGGAAAAAATCCAAAGAGACAAGTGGGGCAAAGATTCCTTAGGAGAAGAGGCAGGGAGGCAACAGTCAGTGAAGTTGAAGGAAGAAACAACAAAATTTGACTAGAGCAGCTTATGGGTAGGAGCAATCTTATCTTTTCATGTACTATTCCCTCAACCACCTCCTCTAGGATGTTGAACAAGGTGTGGCACATAGTAGGTGATTAGTAAACATTTTGGTCCACTCTTTATCATATCACTCCTCTGCTTTTAAACATGACATATGTTACGAAAGTAGGGGCAGGTGAGAGAGATAGTCACACAATGGAAGAATCTTCCTCCTGTCTTTCATTCTACTTGCTTTCCTAGTGCTCCCTGTCTCCACTCTTCTTTTCTTGGTATTCAGCATGGGCACATTAGAATTTATTTCTTTTACAGGTCCTGAAGAGAACTGGTGTACATTTTCCAAGCTGGATTCACAAGAGAAATATGAAAGCTAACTGCACACAGTATAAATAAACATGGCATGGGAACATGAGAGCAGAATGCAGTGGCCTGACAGACTAAAGAAACAACCTAGCATAACAAATAGTAAGTTGTGCTTTGCCCATGGCATTTTCCGGCAACATCAATAATTATATAATGCAGTAGTCACCGATTTCTCAGCTCTGGATCAATAATGGGTTTCACATCCCCTCCAGAACTATTTGTTGACCAAGGTGTATCTCTCTCTCTCTCTCTCTCTCTCTCTCTCTCTCTCTCTCTTTGTCTCTCTGTCTCTCTCTCCTACACACACCTCTGTCCATGGCACAGATCTATTGATTCTTGCATAACAAATTGAGTGTTTGGCATGTCAGCATGAGAGTATGGGAAAAATGGAAATCTTGGTATTGCTATGGAATCCACAAATGATTTCATATCTACCCACCTTTCTCATCAAGTGTACACCATTCAGCATGAAATAGCAAAGTGAATTCTTATTAAAACTAGCAAACAAGAAAGATGCTCAGGAGGGTATTTACTAAAATGATACCAAAAGAGCTAGGCACAAAGCAGAAGACTCTCAAGCACATATCAGTCATTTGACAAAATATGAGAGGTAATAGTCCTCTATAAAAACACCATCCTCCACCTCTCAATATTCCTGAGATAAAAGAGAGGTGCTGAATTATCATATTTTACATCCACAAACTGTTCAATAAATAAAAATCTCAACACAAAAATCACATCACAACTTTATCTTATGACCCATACACATCCCATATCTGAAGAGAAATCCATCTTCTTTGCATGCTGAAAGGGAGAACCTGTCCTAGTCAAACTGATCTTATGCCATATTGGAGGGATGTGATATGGGATATGTATGGGTCATAAGATAAAGTTGTGATAGGTTTCTCTTCAGAATAGAGTATTGTGAATGGATCATTCTATACAGCCTAGATAAGCTCCAACAACCAGCACTTAAGAACTTCCACAGGTCACAATGAGAGGAAGGTCATTTATTTGGTTTATTTAAAATATTAGTATAATAGGAAACATGAGACACTATAGACCATAAAAGTGAAAGAGGTCACAAACATCTTGCACTATGAGTTGGTGATCTTTCAGAATTGGAGTATTAACAGACATACATGATGTGCATAGCAGTTAGCTGTACCAGCAGATCTCCTAGATTTTTTGGGTAAGAGGAAGACAATGGGAAGGAGGCTAGTACATCTTGAATGCATGTTGGCGAGAGAGTATGGAGAGAATAAGTGGATGGAGTTAAAGGAAAGGGACCAATTGAAAGACAAAGGAGTGGTGCAGCAGCAACTTCCAGAGTGTTTAGTCTTAGACATTTCATCACTTGTGTCATGATTGTTGTAGGCAGGGATACCTTGTGACATCTGTGCTGGTCCAAGGTTGTGTCTCATGCTTCTACTGATTACAAACACAACATTCATCAGAATGTGAATAATTGGTAGTGAAGCTATGGTCAGAATCATCCTAACACTTCCTCTTTGAATGGCATCAACTGAGCTTACTCTCAATTTCCCATTGCTAGAGATGGGTAGACATGTGTGTGTGTGTGTGTGTGGAGAGAGATATCTCTAATTAGAGTTATAAACAAAGCTGGTTCTAAGCAAACTGACAGGTAGACAAAATTTATCATAGTTACTACACTTCTTCCTGTAGTCTTTTCCCACTAGGCACCCCAACCTCATCCATTCATTCAGTCATACAATTCATTTTATTCAACTATAAGTAATTTAATATTTACCATATGTAAAATACAATACTATGTGTTGTGAGAAATGGAAAGAAGAGTAAGACATAATCCATCACATCAAGCTACTTGAAGTCTAATAAGGAAAATAATGTATATAGAGAAATAACTAAAATATAAAGCAGAATATCAATGATGTAGTTTTCTTATTGTCTTCAGTTCTCTGTGTTTTGGCCCAGGAAATCAATTAGTAAATAAACACTTCTTAATCACTTACAATGTACCAGGTTCAATGCCAAGCCTTGAGGTTAAAAAGAAACAACCTGGTCTCCAGGAGCTTTCAGTTTAATAAGAAACTCAAGCAAAATCACCTGTATAACACCACATTTGTAATCTTGGATCTTCTCTGTGTACCTTTAATAAGAGGAAGGGGAAGGAGAAGGGTATTACACCTAAGGTTTCTACAATATATTTAATTTCTTATTTAATATGTATGGCCTTGAACAATTCATTTTATTTCTCCTAGGTTCTGTTTCTTCATCTGCAAAATGAGGGGCAGAATAGATGGTCTCTAAGCTGCTGGGCAGCTCAGTGGTACAGTGGATAGAGCACCGTTCCTGGAATCAGGAAGACCTGAGTTCAAACTCAACCTCAGATACCTTTTATCCATGTGACCTTGGGCAAGTCACTTAATGCCATCTCCTTCAGTTTTCTCATCTATAAAATGGGGATAATAATAGTATCTGCCTCCCAGGATTATTGTGAGGACTAAATGAGATAACTATAAGGCACTTAGAATAATGTCTAGTACATAGTAAGTGCTATATAAATGTTAGTTTATTATGATTTTGATATTATTAAGCTCTAAATCCTAGGAACTATGCTTCACAAGCAAGGAAGCTACTAGTCAGCCAATCAATAAGAAACTATTAAGTTCCTTCTCTATGCCAGGTCCTGTGTAAGCACTGTGGTTACAAAGATAACAGAAAAAACATTCACTGCCTTATAGTTTAACCAGGGAAAATAATATGTATGTACATAAAAATATACAAAATAGAATAAAAATAAATATGATACAATTTGGAGGGAGGCACCAGCAGCCAGAGGAATCAGGAAAGACTTCGTGTGGAAGATGACATTTGAGCTGAGCATTGAAGTTCTCAAACTTTCCTTTCATATATAGGAAAACATTAACAATTCTCCTTTCTGGTCCCAGTGTAAATGTAAAAAGAAAAAAAAAAACCTGGCCCACCTCCACTACCCCCTGTACTTCCTAGGAGCCTCAGGCAATGGAGCTTTTTTGCACTACTTCAAAGCCAATTGAACAAACCCCATCCTGGGAAGAGAACCAGCAGAAGGCTTATGCTGCAAAATGATCAGCTCACGGTATTGAACCAGCTTTCAGCTGGAAGGGTATAGAGAGCAAAATAGTTTCAATCCTTCAAGTTTGAAAAGTTCCTAAGGCAAAAAGAGTTGTTTGGAAGGTGTATGGACACAAGAGGTTAAGAATAACAGATTTGTAGGGCTAGGTCAAAAGGTCACATGGAAAGGTAAAAGAGGAGAGGAAGGCAGGGGAGGGGAGAGCAGGGCAGAGCAGGGAAGGGCAGGGAAAAGAAGGGGAGGGAAAGAATGGGAAGGAAAAGGAAGGGAAGGGGAGAGAAGGGAAGAAGAGAGATGAAGAAAGGAAAAGAGAGGAGAGGAAAGGGCAAAAGAGAGATAGAAAGAAAGAGAAAGAATGAGAAAAGGAAGGAAACAAGGAAGGAAAAGACTGATAAATCCGTAAGTATAAGCAATGAGCACCAAAGTAATTTTATTGACAGTTGTGTGCATTCTCATCTAGCTTATTCATTATTGGTGTATGCAATGGACCTATAGTACAGTGATTTAAATATATATATATATGATGTGTGTGTGTGTGTGTGTGTGTATACACGGTGTGGCTTGATTCAGGCAGAAAAAAAAATTAATTGCTCCTGGGTCCAAATAATGGCTCTGCTATTTGCTTACCTGTGTGACTTTGCAAAAGTTCCATCACCTATTTGTCACAGTTTTGTCATCTCTCAAATGATGGAGTTGGGGTATATCAATGGTTCTTCAAAGGTATTCAGAAGCACATTCACTAGATGTACCATGAAGTTATCATATTTATACTTTCATCTCATGACAATATATGAACCTCTCCACTATCTGATATTATATGAGGATTCCTTAAGGTAAATAATACTACTATCCCTTGAGCAAAAAGTTTGAGAACCACTGGACTGAATGATCTCTAAGGTTCATTCTAGCCCTACATATATGATCCTATGAAGGATGAAAGTGCAACAGGCAGCTATGTCACTAACTGGCAATGGTGTTCCCTATAGCCTTCATGTTCAACATCAAGAAACTATAACTAGTTAAAAGTCATCTGATAATCTGACCTGTGTCTTTCTTCCTTAAATTCAAATCAACATTTCCTTTTATATAGCATAAAAGTTGACTCTGGTGTATAGTAGTCATTTTTTTTTCACCATGACATACACCACAACATAAAATAGTTCATTCTCTGAAGTAGTATCCCAAGTAAAGGGAGTTTAGGATTTTGTGAGACGTGCTTAGAAAAATCACTTTTTTAAAAATATAATTATGCACTTATTATTGTTGTTAATAATAGTTATTACATTAAATCACCACTGAGGTCCTTCCAGTTCTCAAAATCTATGATTCTAAAGCTAATATAATGGATTTTTTGTAATAGTTAAAAAAATCACTTTTCCATAGCCATAGGTAGCTGTATTGACTTAATATTTGGGAGATAAATCAACTATCTATTAATTTTAGGGTGTTATCTCTAGTGTGGCTTAACATTCTCATTTACTACTGGAAAATTGTTGAGAAACAAAATAACAAATGAATTTTGTTTTTCCACATGTAAAGAGACCATTCTCTACTACAGATTTTGTGGAGCTAGCTCATCATGTCATAGAGCTTGGGTTCTCAATGACCATGCCAGAGGAACACATATTCTGGCACATCCCAGGAAGCTGAAACAACTTTGTACATGGACTCTGTCAGATATCCCAGGACTAGCCAACCTGAGTGTAAAGAGGCATATGAAGCATTGGAAGAGATGACACCAGGTTATGAATTTGATTGGCTATGACAATTTGTGAAAATCAGCTAGTCTCCAGACAGGGTAAGATCTGTAGGAACAAAGGCCACACAGATCTTTCAAGGAAAAAAATGAGAGCATACTGATGAAGCAATTGTTGAAATGTATACAAACTAAATATAGAATGATGATAGCTGATTGCCAACATCACACTGTACCTCTTGCCCACATTTGAGTTTAAATATATTGCTGTATATCCCCATAGAGGTCAGTGACCAAAAGAAAGGCCCTACATACATCAAAAACCATTTATAGTAGAAAGACTTGTAACAACAAAAAAAAACCTGCAAAAAAGTAGGTATTTATAGATAGAGAATGGACTAAAAAAATTGTACAAAAATATAATGTGCTGTGTAATTCAATATAAGTACGTTGCTGTACGAAGTGATGAATAAAAAAAGCATTATAAACTTATATGAACTGATCTAAAGTGGACTGAGGAGTTCAATGACTCAATAATGTAAACAGAAAGAACCACCTTGATCAAATGATCTAAACTGCAATATGGTGGATAAAGCTCTGGACATGGAGTCAGGAAGAGCTGGATTTGAATTCTGCTTCAGATGTTTTTCTGGCTGCATGACTTTAGCAAGTTACTTAACCTCTTTTGACCTCAATCATCTCTCAGACACCTTCCAACTCTAAAGCCATCATCTTGTTAATGCTGTAAAATGCTAATAACAGCTCATCACCACAAAAGAGGTAAGTGTAGGCCTTTCCTTCTACTGTTCTTCAGAGAAGGGGAACTATAAGTGTGGAATACCACATAAAAGGTCAGACTTTTTCAATGTGTCAGTTAGTTTTGCTAAACTTTTATACGTCCTTTTCCATACTTACTGATATGTAATAATTCTCTAGGAGAAACAAAAGAGAAAGGGATAGTTTAAGAAATGTAAGACTTAAAAACAAGATATTAATTAAATGTAGGTAAAATTTGCTTGTTGCTGATAACAGTTTTTTTGTTTGTCACCTGTTTCCATCATCATCTGTAATAGAGTTAGTACTTTAAATGCATGCTATTAATTTTTTTTTAAATATGCTTGTTGAAATAGATAAAATAAATATTTTTAAAATTAAATAGTCAGGAAGATGTGAGTTCAAATTTGGCCACAGACATTTACTAGCAATATTACCCTGGGCAACTCACTTAACCTATGTTTGCCTCAATCTATTGTAGAAGGAAATGGCAAACCGCTCCAGTACCTTTGCCAAGAAAACCCCATATAGGGTCAGGAAGAGGTGGACACAACTGAATGAATGAATAACCATAACTTTCCCAGCTTCTCTCTTTAATTAAGTCTATTTTGGGGCAGCTAGATAGTACACTGGATAAAGTAAGGTGCTTGGCATCAGGGAGATCTAAGTTCAAATCTGTCCTCAGAGACTTACTAGCTGTGTGACTCTGGGGCCAGTCACTTAACTATTATTTGCCTCAGTTCCTCATCTGTAAAATATGGGGACACACTGGAGAAGGAAATGGTAAACCACTTCAGTATCTTTGCCAAAAAAAACCCATGGACAGTATGGTCCATGGAGTCATGTGGAGTCAGATACAACTGAATGACTGAACAATAAAAGATTTTGTTTTAAACATTGACTTTGGAAATCTTGCTCTTATATTTAGGACTGTATATCTCTGACATTCTAAGAATCCATAACACATTAAATGAAATATTGTAACCATTGCCATATTTAATTATCTACCTTTCATATGTTGTCAACTTTTTAATTCTTCTGCTGTTTCCTCTTATGTTCTGGGGATATATTAATACAAAGATGCAGACCAAAGCAGAGCTGACCTCTCACAAAACTTACTGCCTCAAACCTTCCCTAGATACTCAGTTTAAATAAAATGGCTATTTATTATAGTTTCTGCATAAGTCAACAACATACTTAATTATGAATAAGTGCCAACAATAATGAGAATTTGATTGTGATGTGGTTGATCATACTGACTGTAAAGGAAACACTATATTTTATCTGATATCAGACATAAATTGGTGGTAAAGGTCAGTTAGCAGTGAAACAAGGGTGCCCAGTTACACACCAAATATTTCAGCGACAATTAAGATTGTTACAAGTTCTATGGAAACATGGTATAATAGAAAGAATATTAGATCAGCAATCATATGAGTTGGAGTTTCGACATTTATGTAACCTTAAGTGAGCCATTTCTCTTTCTTGGCCTTATTTTTCTTGCCTGTAAAGACAGATAAATGGTTTTATAGTGCACAGAGCACAGGGCCTGAAGTCAGAAAGACTGATCTTCCTGAGTTCAAATCCAGTCTCAGTCACTTGATAGCTGTGTACCCTGGGCAAGTCACTTAACCCTATTTGCCTTTGTTTCCTCATCCTTAAAATGTTGTGGAGGAGGAAATGGCAAACCACCATAATATCTCTGCCAAGAAAACCCCAAATAGGGTCAGGAAGAGTTAGACACAGTTGAAATGATTGAACAACAACAACAAAAATAATGCTAAGGGACCCAACAGTTCTTGGGATCTAATATATATGCTTATCATCCCAGTCAACATTATAAAATAAAACATACCTTTTATCTCCTCCTTGATGATGACAGTGATTATGATGATGAAGATAAACAGCTAATATATATATAAAACTTTTTTAAAATTTACGAATCACTTTACATAAATCATTCCATTTCATCCTCAAAATAGCCACAGAAGTAGGTTACTTATCATACTTATTTTACAAGAGTCTGGAGTCATACAGCTAGCAAGTATTTAAAGCATTTAAACCACCAAACTTATTAAATCACCTTATTATACCACTTTGCTATATCACCAATCCTTAGAATTCTCCAACACTAAACAATTTCATTTTATTTTAATTGAGCAATTCTTTTTTTTGGTCTGGGAGATTTCCAGAAGAAACTTTTGTTTTGGAAATTCTCCAGCTTCTTGCTTTCATTCTAATAGAGAATATAGAAAGAATATCCTTAAACTATGTTTACTGTCTATATAGTTATGTGACAGGCCTAAATGTCCATAAATTCTGTACCAGTTGAACAAATGTAAGACTTTTCCTGATACAGAACAAGATTCTAAATGCAAATCCCCCCCAAAAAATCTCACCTAGCAAATAGCTATTCAAATCAGCATATTAGCAATATAATATTCACCCTTGCAATAATAATTCAAATTGAAATGAATTTAAAATATTTTAAGTGTTTGTATAGCACTTTGAAATCATAATCACAATATATTTTGTAGTTACCCTTTAAAAAAGTACTATTTACATTATGTGCCTAGCATATCAAGGAACTCATCTTTGAACTGTCTACAAACTACATTGAACACAACAGTAAAAATATTAAGAAGCTGAGGTGGTTAGGAATGTCACTAATAGAATTTTTAATAAAAATATGTAAAGAATAATAAAAGAAGAGAAGGAAGGGCCCCTGAATTGATAATTTGGGGAGAGGGATCTCCAATTATCAAGATTATGAATCAAGGCAAATGAACATCGACCTACAGTTAGGCAAAGTTCCATATTGCCAGTCTACTAGGTTGAGACCCCCAAGGACTGATAAAAAAGCCAACTCAGTAAAAGCCAACTCAGGTAGAGATAGAATTAAGAACCAGACACAATACCCTTTCCATCTCAGTGACCTTGCCTACAACCCCATAAGCAAAGTGCATACTTCACCATATGCCATTAGGCAAAGGCCAAAATCCCCTCTGGGATATGTCCAACATTGACATGCATGAGAGGCAATGCATTTGTCATTGCCAGTGCTTTATGTAATGCTAAGTAATGACAGGCTGTAACAGAAAGGAAATGACAGTTTCCTAGATACAGAGCAATAGCTTTGGGGAGAAATGTTAGGTGGAAAGGAGCTTTTCACACTAGGTAAAATGTAGTTTTATGACCTTAGATATTAGAGTTTTGTTGTTGCTGTTATTTAAAATTTAAGAAATATCTCCACCCAGACAAAATACAAGCTAAGTCCTTTGCATCTATATATTTTGTTCACATATCTTATATTGTTTAATGCTGTCAGTGAATAAAATCAATCACTCAAATATTTATTCATACTCTGTATTGTGTTTATCATTGTGCTATATGGATAAATAAGATGGTCTTGAAGCAAAATGTGAAACAACTCAGGAGTGCTACCAGGTTAAACAGAGTTAGAAGTAAGAAAGAATAAACAAATGTTCTTGTTAGACTACAAATTCCTTTAGGGTGAAACCCATATCTTATTTATATTGTTTTTTGCATATTGCTTACAACAATGCTCTCTACATAGCTGGAATTTAATTCTTGGTTATTAAATGGATGGATGAATGGATGAGTAGGTAGAAGATTTGGAACCTTCCCCTAAGAATTTGTAAAGAGTCGATATGGTGAAACTAATATTTGATGATTAAAGGATAATCAAGTACTAAACTCTATAGCATTCATTTTGAGAGCAATAAGCATTTAGAGAAGTGAATGACTAGTGCTGGTTGAAATGTTCAAGATAGCAACCAAAAAGCACATAGGATTTGATCTAGGACTCAAAAACAAAGGTGGGATTTGATTGGAAAAATGTAAAGGGGAAGAAAAAAACATAATCAAAAGCACGGAGGCAGAAATAAACATAACATATCAAGGAAGAAGTGAGATTATTTTGAATGTAGAAGAAGTAGTATGAAGTAGTGGGAGATAAGGATGGGCAGGTAAAGTTATGTCTGAATTCTGAATATATGATCCCATGATCTGCTCCATTTTTTCCTATCCCCAATTGTATAACATAAAGCATCCAAAAGAAAATGAAAGGACTTAGTCATCTGATTGTTTTGAAAGGAAGGAAGGAAACAAGCATTTTTTAAAATACCTAAAATGTGTCAGGCATTGAACTATTATGCACTTTGCAAATATAATCTCATTTGATCCTTAAGACAGCCCTGAGAGGTAGGTGCCATTATTATCTTCATTTTTCAGTTCAGGAAACTGTGGCAGTCAGTGGTTAAGTGACTTGCCCAGAGTCACACAGTAAGTTTCTGAAGCTTACTTGATTGAACTCATTTCTCTCTGACTCTGGACCAAGAGCTCTATCCACTCTGCCATCTAGCAGTGTCCACCAATGTCTTTGGTTTCATATGGCTATAACTATAATGCAGTGTTTTACCTCAGTATTCATCTCATCTAAGTGACATATATAACACATATCAGAGTATTAGCAGATGATAGACTTGGAGATAAAAAGGACTATACATGACACTTAGTCTAACCCTCATCATTTTATAGATAAAAGAAGGCCCATAGAGTTTATGACTTGTCCAAGCTTATACAGGCAGTAAATGAGAGGTGTGATTTGAACCCAGATTCTCTTACTCTAGTTCAAAAGAATTATGTAAGCTACAGATTGACTTATATCAGCTAGCTGGTCACCTAAGACAGAACAAGGAGCTGAAGAATCAGCTTATATGTTACATAAATTTGGCTTTTGTCCTATCAGGTGGCACCCTCTCATACAAGTAATTCAGCACTACAAATGATTCCAATAAGCCACTAAGATCTGGGAACATGGGTAGGGCAGCTACAAAAGAATTATATAAGCTAACTTCATATTAGCTTTGTTCAAGCTTTACTCCCCTTCAATCCATCATAAAATCATCACAGTTTAGTGCTACCTGCCTTCAGTCACTTCAGTATTTAGAATTTTATGCCCATATCTCTAGGAAATAATAATGGATAGCCTGAAGATTTTGGTCATACACACACACACACACACACACACATGCACATGCAATATAAATATATTCATTTATATGTTTTATTTGTCCTCAATCTCCTTTTAAATTGTGACCAGCTCAAGGGTAGGAAACACATCTTCTCTTTTCATTTCCTAATATCCTGCACCATTGTTTAACATTTATTATGAAACAAGTGTTTGTTTCACCAGAATAGTTTTTTACAGCTGAAAGCAGTTACTGGAAAAGAGAAAGAGAAGTTAGTATTAGCTAGAGGGATTAAAAAATAATAAGAGAGCTAAGCATACGTAAAATGTTGAAGTTAAAAAAGATAACAAAAATAGATTTTCTAAATAAATGGAGCAAGAATGAAATCAATGACTACTCAACAATGGCTGAAAGACTGAATTCATTTTTAAGCAGTAAAAGAACATTGAACAATTAGGAAGTAATGAAGATATTGCTAAAATAGTGATTGATAAAATGTTAGTATGAAAACACTTTGAACATTTGAATATTTACAAATAAGTAGTCTCCTGTCAGAATTATTGAACATGGAGAGGGAGAGAATCTAGAGGAAATAAATGGATGAATTTTTTTTAAATTAGAAATTTTAAGACACCATGAAAAGAGCACAATTTTTTTTTGAAACAGAATGATTGGAACGTTTGCTCAAAAAGAAGTAAGGGGATTAAGTTGGCTCTGGGATGGGAGAATACGAACTAGACAAAGATCATCTTATACATCTCCCAAAAATATTTGTCATTAGCCCTATCAGGTCCTTTAAATTCTGATTGTCCACAGGCCAAAATTACTATTCAAAAGTGGTAGGAATAGTAAGTTCCTTCTCCAAGCAATTTTCTTCAAGAATCATGCCCTGCTCCATTCCTTTGACCTGACTTTAACACAGTGTTATCATGACCCCAGTTGTGAATACTGACACTCATTCTGATGTTTTCCTGACTGGATTTCCACCTCAATGGTGTCATGTTTCTCTCTGGCTTTAATCTATGACATACTGACTAGTAGTCATGAGTGGTCCCCATCTGACCTCATCTGATTCCCCTTCACTTGCCTGAAGCCTTTCTAGTAAATCCCTCCTCTTGGTCTTTTCAAAGTGTTAAAAAAAACAAAAACAAAAAAACAAAAAACCTTGTCGTGTCCCATTTAATTGTATTCCTGCATTTCTCTCTGATTTAAACTAACTAGAATTGGACTTGAGTTATGTATGCTGCTGCTTTCATTTTCTCCAAAAATGCACTTTCCCCTCTCCCTTAGCCTTTCTAAAGCTGCCCTACCCATGTACCCAGATCTTAGTTGCTTACTGGAATCATTTGTAGTGCTGAACTACTTGTATGAGAGGGTGCCACCTGATAGGACAAAAGCCAAACTTATATAACATATAAGCTGATTCTTCAGCTCCTTGTTCTGTCTTAGGTGACCAGCCAGCTGATATAAGTCAATCTGTGCTAATGTGTTGTGAACTTGAGTATTACAGTGTTAACAACTCTCAAATGTCCTTCACATTTCAACAGAGAGCTTCCAGGTCCAAAAACTTAACCTAATGAAAAAAAAATTAGGGTAAAAAAGTTAAAAATCTTAGAGGGCATATGGGTGAGATATTGGGAGAGGCCCTTGTCAAATTATTCCACTACTCATACTGCCTAATAATAGGACTGTCAGCAGCCTTATAATCCTGTGTATCAATATGAAGAATCTGATTACTCAAGACACCTGTAGACAATCTAACTAGTTGAACTTGAAGCTGTATACAAGTCACATTGCAGAGGACATGGATGTAAAAGTCTCCTAATGATTAAACTGGATACTATCATGTTGCAATGGCAGACCACAGCTTCTAGTAGCTTTGAGCAGGAAAAAAGGTGTAATAGGAGAGGGAGGAAGGAGTGGTTCATAAAAAAGTGAGGAGAGACTTTTTCTCGTGTCATACATAGAAATACCACTATCTTGGGATGCTCAGGCACCCACTTTATCATGTGTTTTCTGCATCTCTTTGAGGGACTTAACTAGCTTATTCATGCTTTCAGGAGGTGCATCTGTGTCAGTGTTAATCCATGAGCAGTAGCAGCTGGAAGCTAACACTGATCTTCTCTGACTGGGGCTGGAAGCCCTTGGTACAGGGAACCTGTGGGACTCATTTGGGATGTAAAGATTCTCAGCTGTAGTTGCTTCTGTGGACACACCTGCACCAGAAACTTCTCACCTCCAAAATCATAATTGCAGCAGAGGTCCTGGGCTCCTTAAAAGGGACAGCCTTGGATGAATGTCCCATCGCCTTACCCATTTAAAACCATCCTTTCCAACCTAGGAATAGTATAGTTGCCATAGCTATAAACAGTGTTAGAAGTGGAAAAAAAATGAAGTGGCTTTTTTTTTTATCCATTCAATTTAAGAAGTAAGGGGATGATTTATCCAAAGGCACAAATTCAGCTTAGGCAGTTATAAAAATGTAATAGAATGAATACAGGCTGTCATCCTATTCTACTTCAAGCACTGGTTACACATTAAGAGTTATCAACATGAAAAACAAGCAACTATTTGTTGCATTCTCTTGTCACGGCAAGATTATTCACTTTTTACACTTGGTTCCTAGCTTTTATCTTCTATTCTCTACTAACTCTCCTATGCCTATAATTTCACAAGAATTTCCAATATCTGACACCCTCTCTCATTCATACTATTGTATCACTTGTGGATAGGTAGGTGAAGGAATAAGAGACAGACATAAAAGTTTCACTTTTTTTTTTTGTTTTCATCTGGGATGCATCTTCATCATCCTTATCAATATCATCATTAATATTTAGATAATGTATTTTTAAATTTTGCATATAATTTTTCATATATTATCTTAGTTGATCTTCATTAAAACCTTGTGGGTAGATGCTATTATTAGTTCCATTTTACATATTAGGAAACTGAGGCATAGAGAGACTAAGTGACTTGCCTAGTGTCACAAGTTAACAAATGTCTGAAGTAGTGTTAGAACTCAGGTTTTCCTAAGTCCAAAATAAGCACTCTAGTCACTGTACCACCTATGAATCTTGAGCTGTCTCAGTGTCTCAGGCACTGAGATGTTAATTGATTTGCCCTTGGCCTCAAAACTAATGTTTTGTTAGATGTAGGACTTGAAAACAGGTCTAGCTAACTTCAAAGACCTCTCTTCACCTCTCATAGTTAGTCATAATAAATGACCAGTGTTGGAAAAACAAAAGTAAACAAAACAAACAAAAACTTCCCACTGTACAGTAGGGCCTGAATACATACATACATATATATATATGTATATATACACACACACATACATAAGTATACACACATATGTATCTATATGTGTATACATATGTATGTATATATTGCGTATACACAGAGAGATGTGCATGTGTATGCACATACACACATATATATGTTACAAATGACAGAAACAAAATTATCTGAATCTCAGAGGCAGGCAGGGAGACACAGGGAATACTTATGAAAGACATAGAAATGGGAAAGAGAAAAAAAACAATAATTTAAAGAAGCAGTGCATGGTATAGTAAATGGGTATAAGAATGGGATTCCAAATAACAGCTTCCATGTAAAACTCTTCTAGACCTGAGAACACTACAATCAAATTTGTTTGAAAGCCCCTTTTCAGGACTATCATTTAATGAAATTTGACAAGTTACACTGGCAAAGCAGATGAGAAAATTTGGTATTCCTTCCTTTCAACACCATAATGCAAAGTTGTAGTTATTTTCTGCTCCAGAGAAAGGGGCAAATGTGATCAGTCTTTGAATTGACAATTTCAATCAATTAATGAAGCAACCAACATATCAAAGCTGCTACATTGTCTAATCCTTTCCCAGCTGATAGCTTTTGGTATCATGGGGTTTCATATTTTTTGTTTTTTGTTTGGACATGCAAATTTATCATCATCATCATCAATCATCATCATCATCTCTAACATAGCAGGAAAAATGTATAACACAAAGGTCCTGCCTTTAATGAGTTCATGATTTAGTTAAGGAGACAATGCTAACATTAACAGGATGATGAGAGAATAATTAAGTGCTAAATTATGGGTTCAATATTTAAGAGCTGTGGAAGTTCAGAGAAGGGTGTCTTCAGTGTGCTGTAGTGATTTTGAGGAAGAATTTATTAGTGTGACCTCAGCTGGTCTTTGAAGTCTGAATGTGATTTGATAGTCTAAGGTCACAAATTATGAGTTGTGTGGTCTGAGAGAGAATTTGTTGGTAAACACCATTTTCTTTCTCCCTCTCAACTGTACTTCAAGTTCATCAACTCCACTTGCCACTCAAGAATGAAACTCATAACACACTGATCTTTTTTTCACTAATTTTCCACTCACACCAACAGAACAGAATAATATGTACATACTAAACCAAAATGAAAAAAAGAGAAGGAAATGGATAACCCCAGTCTCCAGACCGGGGGGTCCATTTCCACACTGAGATACATCCTAGCTTTCCTGTCTCTATTCTGCATAGTGAGTAGCTCTCCTGTGATTCAGAGACATCCAAGCTGAGAGAATAGTAACAGGAGCAAGATTCTGTACTACATCTGTTTGACTGAAAGCTGGGGGAGTGGCTGACACTGAGAGTGTGGCTTAAGAGAGCAGAAAGAAGCCCAGCTGCACAGCAAGGGGAGAATGAATGAACAGACACTGCCATTATGAACTGGGAACAGAAACCAGTCTGCACGAAGGGAAACATTTCCGACTATTGATCACCACTGCTCGCTATTAAATTTTTACACCAGACTTAGGATGTATAAAATATTCAGCCTTACTGAGAATAAATAGAACTATTCTTTTCTCCATTTAATGTAATTACTTTAAGTGATTTCCATTTCCATTTAATGTCTAAAAGGAAGGGAAAAAAAGAGAGAATTAATCAGTTAACATAGCATGAAAAATCCAGTCACATTTTCAAAAGAAGTTAAGTTTCATGATAACCTGGTCCTTTTCTAACTTTCCAGTCTTCTTACCTGAGATCCAGTGACACTGTTCTCACACAACACACTGTAATTCAAGATTCCAGGCATTTTCACTGGTTGTCCCCTATGTTGGAAGTGCTCTCCTTTCTCATCACTGTCTTTTGGCTTCCCTTCAAGTCTCAGTTACAATCCCAATATCTTCAAGTAGTGTCTCCCAGTCCTCATTGATCTTAGTGCATTCCCTTTGATACCATCCCAATTTATCATATATATATATATATATATATATATATATATATATATACACACACATATATGTATGTATGTATGTACATATATATACATATATTGTGCGTATGTTTATATATGTACACATACATATACATATACATACATATATATAATATGTATATCAGTCATATTTTCTCCGTATTAGACTTTGAGCTCCTTGAGAGCAGGGACTGGGTTTTGTTGTAGTTTGTTTGTTTTGTTCTACTTTTCTTTATATCCCCAGCACTTAACTTCATTCCTGGCACATAGTAGGTGCTTAATTGACTTTAATTGACTTGTATCTTTGCCTCTTTGAATTTCTCTCTGAGCATCAGCCATAAGACTTTTTAAAGTATTTTTACTTTGGTTCCATTGCTGTCTCTTCCTATTCTTATTACTGTCTTTTCTGATCTTCTACTTCTATTAAACTGCAAACTTCCTGAGGGCAAAAGCCAAGCTTTATCTATACCCAGTATCTTCTCCAGTAAAGATTAGACACTAGCTAAACATTGTCTTAATTGAATTGTTGAATTCTTTCTCCAGATGATTCAGCTCTACATAACTGAAATTCAACTTCTAACGTCTCTGACTCTAATCTCAGAGAGTTTTGATGTGGAGTCCCAACCCTAAGCTGTGATCCAAGCCCATTACTCCAGCATTAATACCATGTTCCTTGGCATCCCAGGTCAGCAAACCTTGAATATACATCCATCCATTCAGGGTTGGGGTACTGAATCATTTCACTAAGAGGATATTTCTCTGGCATATGCTGCAAAACTTGTGTGTCTCTCAACTGTTTACTTCTGTCCTTAGAGATACAGCACACTTTTGCACTTTATCAAATGTGTGTTCCTTCCTTCCTAGAAGAAGTCTGCCACTCTTACACCACAAGTGATAGTTTGTAAGAAAGACAAAGGAAATATGCCATCCAAAATCTTGTCTCTAAGAAACAATGTTTACCTCACAAACTTCAAGTAGCTAGGGATTTATCTTCATCATTTCTACTTTCCCATGAGTTTTTCATTATGGATCTGTTATCTATCAGATTATTTAAAATCTTTTTGATTTGTTTTTGCTTTTGGCCAGGACCAATTCTTGGAGTTTCATGGAAGCATAATTTCAGAGTAGGTACAAACTTTTGTAGCCATCTCATTTAACCCATACCTGAAAAAGCACATCCAACAAGTGGTCAACTTATCTTTGTCTGAATGCCTATAGTAAGGAGGAACACAGCATCACCAGATGAACCAGAATCCACTTTTGAAGTTCCCATATATTTGGCATCCAGAACTGGACACTATATTCCACATGCTTTTTTTAACCAGGCCAGAATACAGTGGTTATGGTCTTATTATTCTTGGATTTATATGCCTCTATGAATGCAGATTGAGATCACATTAATTTTCTTGGGTGCCATCTCACATTGTTGATGCATATACAACTGACACTCTGATAAAATCATTAGATTGTTTTCAGACCAACTGCTACCTAGCCATCTCTCTTCCATCTTGTACTTGCAAAGCTGATTTTTTTCCAAGTTCCCTAACTTTGCAAGCTGCTGTGTAAAGCAGCACTTCCTTTTATGTCTCCTAAATTATCCCTTCTAAGCTTCAAGGGATACTGCTATTACCCTCTCAACTTTTGTCTTTCCAGATTAAAGAGTCCTGTTTTTTTAGGTTACACTCATATGAAAGATCCTTTATCCCCTTGATGTTTTCATTTGCCATTTCCTAGACATTTCATAACTCTTTTATATATATTTTAGATGTTTTTAGTGACCAAAACTGCACGCAATATTACAGATCCTTATATGCCAACATTTCACATAAGGATAGGATAAGGTAATTTGGTTTATTTTCAATATTCTTCTTTAATGTTGTTCAGCATTGTTTTTTGCATAAAGCAGGAGTTGTTTGGGGGCACAGAAGTATTTTAAGCCAATGCCTTTAAGAAATAGTCTTCAATAATGTTAGCTAACATTTATATATCTCTTTATGGTTTACAAAGCACTTTATAAATTTTATGTCACTTCATCCTCACAATAACCCTGGAAAGTAGATGCTATTATTATCTCCATTTTACAGTTGAGGAAACTAAGGCAGCTAGAGATGAAGTGACTTATCCATGATCACACAGTTAGTAAATGTCTGAAGCTGAATTTGAAGTGAGGTCTTCCTGATTCCAGGTCCAATACTCTAGCCACTGCACCATCTAACCCTCCCTCTAACAACTTTAGTTGTTTCCAAATCTTAACTTATACTATAAAACATACTATCCTCTAATTATAGTTTGGATTACTTTTTTTTTTCCCTAAATGAATTACCTTGTACTCTGCTCACAATAAATTCTATTTTTTCAGCCCACTCACAGTGGCTGGCAAATCTTCCTCCAGTTTATCCCCATCTGTTTGGCATTTCACTACCTGGACAAGTTTAGCGTTATCTGCAAATTTGGAGATTTCACAATGAATTCCTTCTTTCAGATTAGTCATGAAAATGTTAAATAAGAACACTCTCCTCATTGATTCCTTACAGACTCCACCACTTCTTCTCCTCTACATATGGATGTGATATTCTTTTCCCACCAGAATGAATGAGAATAATGATGATGATGATCATATGAGAAGGGATCATATGTATTTATAGAGTGGTGTCTGGTTATAAAGTGCTTTCATAAACACCATGCAATCATGACTAGATAGATACAGAGGGTTTTTGTAGCCCCAAATCCCCAAAGTCAGGAAGACCTAGGTTCAAGGCTTCTGATGCATAATGCCTATGTGACCCTGGACAAGTCACTTTATCTCTCAGTGCCCAACTGTTCTAAGACTATAAACAGCTGAATTGCTTGCCAATCAGCTTTGTATTGATGAAAGGAGTATTCTCACTGGGATTTCCATAGACCAATGGAATGGCAGGTCCAGCAAAAGGAAAAAAAAGTAGAGATAAACTTCATAAATCATTACTTCCACATTTGTGATGCAAATATGAGAAAGAGAGAGAGACAGAGACAGAGACAGAGACAGAGACAGAGAGACAGACATAGAGAAACAGGGAGACAGTGAAAGAGATACAGAGAGACAGAGACCCTGCCCCCAAAGAGTTTATATGAATAAGTGTACAAAAGGTAGAAGATGATAAGTATAAAGGGGATGTCAAAAGGTAATTAGAGATTAAGAAAGGAGAGAACTTTCTACTAGGGGGCTGGGAGGAGAGATCAGAGAAAGCTTCATAAAGTATTTTTTTAACCCTTCAGGTCATTGTTGCAGACCAATCACCAGACATGCTGCTGGAAATAACCATGAAATTTCAGTCAGAAGTCCATTCATACTATCTTTTATCATAGTAATATCTACAAGTACAATTTTAACATTGCCTAACAAAAGGAAAAAAAGTTCCTGGTAATTATGTGATTGGTGCCTTTAAGTCCTATGGTCAACAGAATATTGAAGCTCTTTTGTACTTTGAGAGAAAAAGAATGGTAAAGTTGCTAGAGGGAAAGGGGGAAAATGGAATTTTTGTTGTTATTCAGTCTTTCCTGACTCTGACTCCATTTGGGGTTTTCCTGGCAAAGATACTGGTATGGATTGCCATTTCCTTCTCCAGCTCATTTTTACAGAAGAGGAACTGAGGCAAATAGGTTAAGTGACTTGCCCAGGATCACACAGCTAGTAAGCGTTAGAGGCCAGATTTGAATTCAGAAAGTCTTTCTGACTGCAGCTCTGCCACTCTATCTACTAGCTGCCCCAGGGATAGAATAGGAAAGGAGAAAAGGGAAAAAAAAGGAAAGAAGACAGGTAGGAAAGAAATGCATATAACGTGTGAGCCTAGTACATAAGTAAAGAACACAACAAAGAACATCATTCTCTTAATTATAGTAGAATGCTGTGTGGCTCCCCAAAAATGTATAGTGAAAACCAAAGGACAAACATATAAGAATGCTAATGATGAAGTAGAAAAGATCCCTGCCAATCTTTTTAAAAATGTAAAATATTTCAAAGTTTAGAAAAATCCACCAGGGAATTAGAGTTTAAAAGAAGATATGGAAACAACAACAACAAAAGTGAAAATCTTAGTTTATATCTTAATAAAATTAGTATGCATATTTATACCTGACCAGGGGTTTATCTGAGGCCTCCTAATCATGCCCCCAAACCTCCTTAATGAAATTGTTTTTCAGACTTTGAATGGCCAATTCTCAGTTTGTAAAGGCTTTAGACCTTCACTGGTCCACTTACATATGAAAAGATAAGGAAATTTAGCTGAAGGTGGGACTTGACCTTTACTTTGCTTCCTTTGATACCTGTTCTCTGGTCATTCATTTCCATGTGCAAACAAAAGATAGAGGGTTTAAAAATAAGGTAACTGTTTAGAGAGACTATCAAGAAGAGAGCTATTTCTGAAGGAAGAACCCAAATCTTGAGTTGGTTCTTAGTTCTTCAGAACCCACTTGCTTCTCTTACAAAGGTTAGCAAATGAGGGAGAGGATTTTTCTCCCCCCACCCCCATCAACAATAGTGCCTTAGAGCATAAGCATATGGCTTGCTTAGACAACTGCTTTCATGAGAGAAGATTGCAAGGACATGGTGGTTACTATTGGTGTTGTTCTTGTCATCATTGCTTTGTGAGAGACAGCTCATCACCTGGAGGAGGAATAACTCTAAAACTCGGTAAGGTTCCCCTCTGGCCCTAGGCTAAGGATGTTGATGCTTCATGAAAGAGCCTCTTCGTGCCTTAGAAAAGAAATTCAGGTGAGCCAGCAACCATAATGTTTATGGCCAAGCAGCAGAGCCCTGCTCCCAGCCTAGAAAGGAGCCATACAAAGACATGACAAGGTGACATCAGACCCAGAAGCACTAGAAGTATAAGTTGCTTCTTAGAGTATTAGCCCCAGGAGATCTCTTAAGTGTGATCTCTACACTTGCTCACTCTCTCAACTAATGGTGCATATATTTATTTATAACAATGTACTCTATATTTTGAGAAGAATGACATAATATCAATCCCCTTATTATGCAAGTATAGTGAAGGTCTTTTTTGCTCTAATCGATCAATAAATATTTGGTAATTGCAAAGCACTGTGCTAAGCACTAGGAATACACAAAGAGACAAAAGCCTGTCCCTACCTGCAAAGAGCTTACCATTTAATGGGGGAGACAACCTGCAAGAAAATATAGGCAAATGAAGTTATATGTAGGATGAATAGGAAATAATTAACAGAGGAAAAGCAATAGAATTAAGAGGGTTTAGAAAAGACTTCCTGTAAAATATGTGATTTTATTTGGGCCTTAAAAGAAACCAGGGAAATCAATAGATAGAGTTGAGGGGAGAGAAAATTTCAGGCATGAAGGACAACCAGGGAAAATGCCCAGAGCCAAGAGATGGAGTGACTTATCTGTAGTTTTAGCAGTAGTGACCCAAAGAGTACCTTGATTTGGAGCCCTAAGGGCAATCCAATTTACAAGAATAAGTTGGGTTATGCCGAAGTTACATGCTATTTTTAGTAAAAATGTCAATAATAACTTGTATTATTTTTTAACAAAGGAGAGTTTTGATGTAGATCTATGTTGTTGTCTAGTCCATACTGCATGATGTCTAAGTCCAAACAGGTAGAACAACAACTCAAATTCTTTGCTAGGACTACTTGAAATAAAACTGTTAATGACAAAGTATTCTACATACAGCTGAACAAGAAAATATAAATCACACATTCTATTTTTGTACGAGCTATCCACAGTAAAGCAATCAATCAATTATTCCTATCTATAACTTAATGTTCACAAACATACACACTCACACAGAGCAGAGAGAAAGATTGTGGGAGAGAGAGAGGGAAAGGGAGAGATAGAGGCAGAGACACACACACACACACAGAGGAGAATGCAACTGATTATAACATGAATCTTTCAGAAGAGTGAAGAATGGTAATAGTATAATCATTTGAAACATATATATAGATGACTAGATATGTCCACTGAAAAATAATCAACTAACTTATAGTCTGTAGTGGAAAAAAAAGGGTGGATTTTTTTTTTAGAAATGTAATTGAATGAAATCTGGCCCTGAACAATTTTGCAGTACTGATATGTCACCTCTTTTGGTCATGTTTACCAAAATCTACCTTTAATCCTTTCAGGGGAAATGTCCACTAGGTTTTATCTGACTAAGAGTTGTTTTCTAAAACTATTATATAAGCATCTAGTTTAAGTTCAACTCAAGAAACATTCATTAAGCACTTAGGAACATTTATTAAACATTCTCTCAAAAGTAGAAAAAAGACTGGATTTGGAGTGTGGCAATTTGGTTGCAAATCCTGTCTCTGACATTTGCTACCTGTATGACCTTGGGTAAGTCTCTAAACCACTCTGGGCCTTAGTTTCTTGAACTCTAAAATGAGGGGGTTGGATTACATGGCCTTTTCTCTCACTAAATCTATGATCCTATCATCTACTATTGGCAAAGCTATGTATTAGACACTGGTGATATGAAGATGGAAAATAATTCAGCACCTGTGCTCAAAGAATTTAGAGTTTTAATTGGAGTAAAGAAAGCATACACACAAATAAGTATGATGGTAAAGCACAGGGACAAAAGTGCAATACATTCATGTTTAGTTAGTGAAATTAGGGAAAACTTCATGATGAGTTGGATTTCCGATTTCAAGAGGAAGTTTGGTGCTTACGAAGGCCAAAGTGGACAGAGGAATTTCTACTGATTGGTTCCATCATATTACTGCACCTACAGTGAAAACAATTTTAGAAACACAGGTATACTTGAAGAAAGCAAATCTATTACTAGAGAATTGTGGAGCAGAGTTAATGTCTAGAAAAAAATTTTTAGCATTTCCCTGACTGCCTACGTTATGACAATGATTCAATCTATGGACTACAGTATTATTTCAAAGATAAAATGATATTACAAAAGAGAGTTCATGAGAAAGTGTGACTTCATCATGCAAGCACTATAAAAGGATCTTTTAATCTCCTTATAGCATAAAAGATGAAGCTTTTAATGTTGCATGTACAGAGATTACCATTAAAAGTGTAAAAGAGTACCTGGGAAAAAAATGGAGACCTAATATTATATTCCCAGAAGTGTAATCTTCCAAGCCAGAACAATTTAAAGCAATTGAAAAAAAGTTTTGAGAATAAAGACATCAGCACAAATCTTGAAATAGTGCCCTGTATCATACCCAATCAACAAATAATAAAAATGAGATCAGGGGTAGTTTCAAACTGACAAAGGAGTTTGGAAGAGCATACAATTTTACTGATGCAAACACAATAAAAATGATTCTGAATGCCAAAAGTACAAAAGGTCGAAGACACTCATAAAGAAGAGAATGCCAATGAAGGGGACAAAGCAACACGAAAGCAGGTTACTCCACGTATCATTTGATTCAATCATCAAATTTGTAGAAAAACAATTATAGTATACTGGGAGGTCTGAGAGGTCATACCACTCACATTCCTCATTCAACCTTTATAGGAAAGAGGTAAATGACAACTAGACAAACTGGGCCATTTTTGTTGGAAAACAAAACAAAACCTGAATGATGTGTTGATATAGTTTTAGTCCTGAAACTACAGAAATCTATTTTTAAAATAAATATGTTTTTTAAAGATATTTGCATAATATTGCTGATGCCATATGACTCTCAAGGACATCATGAAGCAGTATTTCAGTTCTAAAATGTAACTACATCTAGTTAAAGAGCAATTGCTAATAGGCATACAATATCATGATCTACTGGTATCAGAGTGATGTAAATTAATGCTTTCATTCCATATTTTATGTTAAAGTATATTTGGAGAGTTTGGGCATCTGGGTGGCTCAGGGCCAGGCCTGAAATCAAGAAGACTCATCTTCTTGAGTTCAAATCTGACCTCAGACACTTACTAGATGTGTGACCCTGGACAAGTCACTTAATTTTGTTTGTCTCAGTTTTCTCATCTGTAAAATGAACCAGAGATGGAAATGACCAACCACTTCAGTGTCTTTGCTAAGAAAACTCCAAATGGGGTCACAAAGAGTCTGATTCAATTGAAATGACTAAACAAAAACAAAATGGAGAGTTTACTCTAATGAGAATTAGTTCAGTTTATTTTGAAATACAGAAGATAAAAGGTAGTGCTATTCTAAATAGCAACTCTTTTCAAAAACTTATTCAACCAAAATGTATTGTGTCTGTTGTGTGCCTAGCTATGTACTAGGCCCTGAGATGTACACAAGAAGAGAATAGGACATATAACATTCCCTCAAGGAGCTTACAGCTGCACTAGAGAAGTAGGATTTATATATATTAAATAACTGACAATATGAGTAAACAGTATTATTAAGTCTTATTGTACATGGTGAGTGATACAGGATACAAATGAGAGAGAAAAGGAAGAACAGACTTCATTGTCTTTCAGGAATGACTTTTAAGTGATGAGGAAAGGGATAGAGGCTAGCACTGTGATTCTGTTGCTATAATGAACTCTCATGTTTGGAGGAGGGGAGCCGGGCTGGAAGAAAAAGGCTCAGTAAGTGCCTACTACATGTCAGGCACTACGCTAAACACTGCAAATATTATCTCATTTGATCTTTACAATTCTGTGAGGTAAATTTTGTTATTTCTGTTTTGCATTTGAAACAGAGAGAAGTTGTGATTTGTCCAGGGTAGCACATCTAGTCTCTGAGGGGGATTTAAACTAAAATATCCCTAACTCCAGGCCCAGTGCTCTATCCACTCTGCTACCTAGATGAAGATAACTTCTCAATGCAGGACAGTACTTTTTCAGCAACTTAGAGTCTTGGAGAGTTGTCAAGAGTACTGAGATGTTAAGTGATGGACCCCAGGTCACCCAACCTCTATGAGCAGGGAATAGGACTGGAACCTAGCTCTTCTTGGCTCCAAGGAGAACTCCCTGTCCACTTTGCACACTGCTTCTCTGAGATAAGGATATAATTGTGAGACTTCCTATTCAAAGTGTAATTAATTTGATTTGAGGACATTTATCTTATTATTCTAACTTTCTGTAAGATTTTGGCAACTGATCTTCACTTTTGTCAACAACACTCTTACCAATAACCACTGAACAGAAAAGATAACCGTCTTCTCACTCTGGCAAAAGATTCCTTCTGCAAATTTGTTAACATATTGCTTGAGCCCTTTGCATCTTCTCTGGGCTCAAGTATTTGGAGGTTCTTAGATAAAGAAACTCTAAAAGTAACAAGTCTCATTATCCTAACTTTCAGTCTGAGATTTACCCATCCCTGAACAATCCTGGCCCTGCATTGAAAAGGAAGATGAATATCTAAGAAGCACAAAGTGAAACAATAACACTTTGCATTTCTAAAACACTTTCCCTGGGAATGCCTCATTCTTAGCCCAATTTAAAAGCATTAACTCATCTTACAAGAGAAGGATAATTTGGAATGAATAGGTTAATTGTCTGACTTGAAATCTCGTAGTATCTCGATGGATTATGAATTTCTTACTCTTAACTTAGTACTCTATTTAAAATAAATAAAGAAACAAATACAAAAAATATAAATGAATGAATGAATGAATGAATGTGCATAAAAGGGAGGGTGGATCTGTTACTTGCTAACCAAATCTTTCATGACCAATAAATAGGTGCATAGTCATTCTCTGTAACATCTCTTTATTTCTACATGTCACAAACCCTTTTCCACATTAATGATTTTTTTGTCTAATCAAACTGTCACAAATCTCACAAAATCATAGAAATTTACAGTTGAAAGGAACCTCACAGACTATCTAATGCAACCCATAGCCCAACTACAACATAACTAACATGTCAATATCTAGCCTCTACCTGAAGACCTCCAGAATGAGAGAACTCATTTGGTCTTGTACTCCTCCACCCTCCCCATCTACTTTTGAATATAACAGTTATAATTATAAGTTTTTTTTTCTCCTCTGAAATCTGTATCTTTGCAATTTCTATTGATTGCTACTAATTCTGCACTTTGGGGTCAAGCAGAACAAGTATTTTCTCTCTTCATCACGATATCTATCAACCATGCCCCCCCATATGTCTTGGCTTCTTCAGCTTGGTCATTGCCAGATCTTTCAAGTGATCCTGATTTCAAAGTTCTCCAATCTTTCATTCTCATGATAAGAATATCCTTCAAATATGCAAATTTTATAATAGAAAAAAGTACAATTACTCATTAACACTTGTCTACAGATTTTTTGCTTAGTTGTTTTCAGTTGTGTCCAACTTTTTGTGACTCTGATGGGGTTGGAATCTGAGCCCCAGAAAGGAAAAACCTTGGACTTTCTCACATAGCCAAAATCTCTGGCAGCTATGGTCCCATCAACTGGTCTTTCATTGTGGCTACACCCAATCTCCCCTCTATTGTCTTGCCTCCCTATGGCCCCAGGCCACTTCCCACCCTTGGTCCCACCTAGACTCCATTTCCCACCCTTGGGAATTCTATTACCTCATGGACTACTTGGCCACTATCCCAAGGTCTTTCTGTATATAAGATCCATCTTGTCTGCATTAAGATGCTCAGATTCTTAAAATCTAGCCTCTCCTCTGATTCTTAGAATCTAGCCAATAGCCCATAGATGCTCAGATTCCTTAAGAGTCTAGCTAATATGGTGAATCTTCAATAAACCTTGCTTTTGGCTTCAAGAAGGCTTGGGTCAAATTCTTTCGGGCAGGACCTGGGAATTGTGATTTTGGGGTGCCAAGACTCCTAACCTCTAGGCTGCATCATATTGTTCCCTGCACTGGGAAAAACTGCCTATACCAAGCTCTTCACCAGCCGGGACTGGAAGGTATGTATGGCTCCCCTCTTCTCCTAATCCTTTTTTTTTTTTTACCCTTTAATTAGGTGGATTTCCATGCAACTAGAAAGGCTTGGCTCGTGCTTTCAGGCTCTAGGTCCAGTGGTTCTGTTCAAGACCATGGACATGGGCAGAATCGTAGGCCCAATCCTATCAATTCTTTCAGCGCCAGGGACTTTGGAAAACTTCTTTGGGTTTTTGACTTTTTTGTCTGTTTCCCCGAGTCTTATTCCTAAATCTTTTTTTAAGGAGGGAGAGACTTCCAGTCCCCACACCCTAAAAGGGTCAGTCCTCTTCAGTTCCTGAAGATTCGTCTTTGGGCTGTATTTTACGAAATCGAGAAAAATTTAGTTTCTCTAAAGAACTGCAAAAGACAAGGCTGGTATTCTTTTGCAACACCATTTGGCCTCAGTATCACCTGGAAAATTATGAGGCATGGTCCGTTTTTGGGACATTACAGCAAAATATGCTCTCAGAGTTAAAACAATATTGTAGCAGGGAAGGAAAATGGGTGGCGATTGTCTACATAATGACTTTTGTAGAACTTTCTTGGGACCTTATTCTCAGAAAAGATTGTAGGATACTCACAGCTAGAGCCACCCTACAAATGGGGAATGGAGATCAACTAGACTTTTTGGATGACCCTCTTTTTATGGCTCCCAGGGCTAGAGCATCTCCCCATATCTACCCCCTCCCTATTCTCCCCATTTTCCCTCAGCCCCCCCTGTTTCCCATCCCCCTCCTTCCTTGCCTAGCCCCTCTTGCTTTGCTTTCTTGCTTTCCCCTCCCTTTTTCTCCATCCCAACCCCCTTCCCATCCTGCAATTTCTCCCCAGACCTCTGCTCAGGAGGCAACCCCTGCTCAGGTTTTGGCAACACCTCCTCCCCAGGCCTCTCACCCTGAGGCAAAGACCACCCAGACCTTGGCCTCAGCCCCAGCTCCTCACTTTTTCCCCTCCTCCTCCTCCAGTGTCCTCCCCAGCCCCTGTTCTCACAGAGCCTTCAGGACTCTTTCCTCTAAGGGAAGTTCCTGCCTCCCCTAATGGGACAATTAGGGTGCAAGTTCCGTTCTCCATCTCAGATATCAATCAGGTAAAGAAAAACTGGGACGATACTCAGAAGATCCCACTAAGTTTACTGAGGGCTTTAGGGACATGTCCCTACAATTTGAGCTTTCTTGGGGTGATTTGCATATTCTCTTCTCCACCTGTTGTACCACTGAAGAGAAGAAGAGAATCTGAGAACAGGCCCAAAAATTTGGGGATCGTTTTGCTACCTATGAGCCCACAAAATACCCCCCAGGAACAGCTGCTGTTCCCACTATTGACGCAGGATGGGATTATCAGAAGAGTGAGGATAGGGCAAGGAGAGATCACATGGTAATTTGCCTGTTAGAAGGACTAAGAACTGCATTCCAAAAGCAAGTAAATTTTCAAAAAATTAAGGAAACTACTCAGGGAGAAAAGGAAAACCCTGCCCTTTTCTACAGGCTAGTAGAAGCTATTAAAAAGTATACGAATTTAGATCTTGACTCTATAGAAGGGGCAACAATCCTTAGCATGTATTTCATTAATCAGTCTGCCCCAGATATTAGGAGGAAACTGCAGAAATTGGCAATGGCACCCCAAACACCTCAGGCCCAATTACTGGAGACAGCCTTTGGTGTTTTTAACAACAGAGACTTAGTAGCAATGGAGGAAAGAAAAAGAAGGGAAAGGGCTAGAGACAGAGAACATGCTCAATTCTTGGCTGTTGCCATGGCCAGGAAAAGACCCAAGGGTGCTCCTGGCAACTCTGACAGTGGGAAAACCTTCTTTAGATGTCACCAGGAGGGTCACTGGTCCAAGGAATGCCCCTCCAGGGCACCCCCCCAGAGGGAGCCCCCAGGACCAATGCCTCTGGGACTGTGCCCGAGATGTGACCAGAAGAGACATTGGAGGAAGGATTATCCTTGAGGTTGGAAAAGTGGTGGAGTCACCCCTCAGTACCCCATCTTCCAGTCTTCTCAAGATTGGGAATGACAAGGGAGCCTGGGGCTTGGTAGCACTCCCACTTTCTCCATCTCACCGAGCCCTGGGCAAAATCGAAGGCAAGGTTATCCACTTTATCTTGGCTATGTTCTCTGTTCTACCCTGGCCCTACTTGCCCCTCTAACCTGTCCGGTCATGGGCATTGAAGGGACATACCCTCTCCCTTGCCTACTTGAGGATCTGTTGTTTTTATGCTCTCTTCTTGCCCTGCCCCTTTGTTGGGGAGGAAGCTGATGGTGAATTTGGGGAACCAATAAGTCTCCTACCTCCCTTTTCCCTCTGTGCACCAGACCTTCCCATGTTCCCCAGAAGTATGAGAGCCAGTTGAGCCAATTTTTTTTTTGACATCAGGGAATTATGTCAAGCAACTTGTCATAATTTGGTTACCGCTAAAATTGGCTATTACAGGTTATTGTTTTAATGTGTAAACTTGCAAAAAAACTTGTTTGGGTTTTGTATAGAAATCTCTAATGATTGACTATTTACACTAGGACAAATTTAAGTTTGAGATGTAAATCCTGGAAAAGTTTCCTAAGCTGTGATTAGTAAAATTGTCTGTTTGAGGTAAAAGCTCATAGGATTTTATTTTGAGTTGTCTGATGGGTCATAATCTATTGATAATTAATAATCCACCATCTGCTATGAGGTGGATTTGATACTGCATGGTTGGAAAATTGAATTATCTGAATCCAAACAGAGCTAAGGATGTTTTATCCTCTCAAAGTTGGGCCCTAAATCTGGGCCCTGCAGTTTTTTCTGTCAGATTGTGTCTTCCAGACTACAGGCCATTCACCTACAGTTGGTAACAGTGAGTGCTAGCCAATGTCTCCCTGGATGCAGCCTGTGCTCAGTTCCAGTCAATGTCCTCTTTGGGACCCCCTTGAGGCAGGGACAGCTCTATGCCCCTTGCCAGCAGGAAGCAGTTTCAGAAGCTGAGACCTTTGCCCCTTATTCCAAAAGAATTTGGGTTCCTATTTGTTTGAGGGGGGAATGATGGATTTGGAATCTGAGCCCCAGAAAGGAAAAACTCTGGCCCTGATGGGGTTGGAATCTGAGCCCCAGAAAGGAAAAACCTTGGACTTTCCTACATGGCCAAATCTCTGGCAGCTATGGTCCCATCAATTGGTCTTTCACTGTGGCTACACCCAATCTCCCCTCTATTGTCTTGCCTCCCTATGGCCCCAGGCCACTTCCCACCCTTGGTCCCACCTAGGCTCTATTTCCCACCCTTGGGAATTCTATTATCTCATGGACTACTTGGCCACTCTCCCAAGGTCTTTCTGTACATAAGGTCCATCTTGTCTGCATTAAGATGCTCAGATTCTTAAAATCCAGCCACTGCTCTGATTCTTAGAATCTAGCCAATAGCCCATAGATGCTCAGATTCCTTAAGAGTCTAGCTAATATGGTGAATCTTCAATAAACCTTGTTTTTGGCTTCAAGAAAGCTTGGGTCTAATTCTTTCGGGCAGGACCTGGGTATTGTGATTTTGGGGTGCCAGGACCCCTAATCTCTAGACCTCATCAACTCCATTTGGGATTTTCTTGGCAAATATACTGAAGTGCCTTGTCATTTCCTTCTCTGGATCATTTTACAGATGAGGAAACTGAGACAAAGTTAAATGAGTTGCCCAGGGTCACACATGTAGTAAGTGTCTGAAGCCAGATTTGAATTCAGGAAGATAAGCCTTCCTGACTTCAGGCCCAGCACTCTATCCACTGAGCCACCTAGCTGCCCCTGTGATCAGATTACCCTCCCTTTCTTTAATCATTTAGTTTCATCACAACATACAGGTAATCAGAATCCTGACTGTAGGATGCTAGGGAACTTGTATTTTTCTTTTTGTCAGGGAGCAAGTGTGAGGGAGTCAGTTTTCCTCAGCAATAATTGCTTGCAGCCACAGCAATTTTGTAGTGGTGATTCCAAAAGCAATACAGTAAGAACTAGGGTGTTTGGAATAAATACAACTTTATTTCAACAATCACAATACATCCAATAACTTGCAAGATTTATTTTTCCTTTGCTCTTCTCCAATGCTTAGTTATATTCATTTATTCACCATCATCTCTTTAGTTTCCTTCTTTAAAAGGATATGGACCAAATTAAGAGACTCCAAAGAATCCCAAGATTTTCTAGAAGAGAAATGTAAAAATGTCACTACAATACATGTGCTTTGCTTAAATGCCTTGGCATTGATTAAAATATTTCAATATTTTCACTAGGTATGTGCCATTTAAATTGACAAACTGGAACTTTGACTGTGACATAGACATTTAGCACAGCCTTTCCTAAACTTTAAACAGAAAGGCTTTTTGCCTAAGGGTTTGAAAACAACAAAGTCAAGCAAGGCAGGCTCAGGGCTCCCCTTGGATCACTGGATCAAAGAAAATATTAAGTAGTGCTGTTTTCATAACTACTATTGTGGGGGCACTTCAATGGTGAGAGAGTGAACATGAGGTTAATTCTTGTTTTCATGTGATAGAGTGGAGAAAATTCACAAAGGACAGCTTGTGCCATAAACTCCAAACCAACTCCAGGGTTGATTCCACATACGAAAAGACTCTTTGACCATTCATTCCCATTTATGTCAAAATCCTCAGATCCACTTTGGACAGGTATAAGGAAAGAGTGAAAAGACCAAGAGAAAAAAATGAAGTCATCAGTGAATGTTGACCTTAACCATTGATCGCTTCAGAGTAATAAGAATGCCATCTCAGGGCCTTAGATCCAATGTATTTCCTCCTGCAATCACTAGGAAAGGCCCCACTAGGCTAGTGTTGGATTAGAATATTAGTATTATTCTTACACTTGATAAGTTTTAACAGCAACTGTAGGCAAATATAGGTTTTTTTTTTTTTTTCCCACCTAGATCAGCCTCTACCTCTACCTTGGTCATCAGAGACAAGGGGAATTCCAACTCTTCAACTTAAAAGAGATGATGGTACGGTTGCTTTAAAGATGGAAGGGACTCAACTTGTCATCTAATCCAACCTACTCATTTTCTACAGATGTGAAAATTGAGCTCCTTGAGAGTAGAGACTGTCTTTTGTCTTTCTTTGTATGCTCAGTACTTAGTACAATGTCTGGCACATAGTATATAGCTAATAAATACTTAGTGACTGAGTGAATAGGGTTGACAGAGTTTAGTGATTTGCCCAATTTCATCCAGGGCTGGGATTAAAAAAAACCTTCCTCTGACCTTAAAACCAATGCTTTTTTCACTGTATCAAGTGACCCGCATGTATAGTGCCCAGTTGTGACCTGCAATGCCAATTTTAGAGGATCTCTAGATCTGGGAATACCAAGCAAAAAAAAAAAAAATCAGATCAATCATTAAATGGATAGCTCATTACCTAGGCTATTTTAACTAAATTTTTCTTTAAACTAGAATTTTAACTAAATTATTTTTTAACTAGATTACCACATTTTAAAAAAATCAAAAGCATTCTCCAGGCACAAAACTAGGGACTAATAATAATAATAATAATAATAATAACAATAATAATAAATAACAATAATATTTTTTCCAATTTTTCAAAAGTCTGCCTCACTGCTATGTCTCTAAAATTTCATATTTTCAAACTGACCTCAAAATCTGCAAATTAGACATTCATTAAAAAAACAAAGTTTCATAGAACTCTCTATGTAGAAAATCTGGCAGGGGGGAGGAAAAGGAGTTTGAAACTAGGCACAACCTGCTTCAAAATATGCATCCTGATTTTTGTACAGAGAAAATATCACAGTGCTTGGCAGCATAGTGAGCATTTAATAAATGTTGTTATATTCATAAAAAACACATTACAATCATCCCATCCAACATTATCACTGGGAATATTTCTTCCAATGTGATTGATGTTCATGAAGATTAGTGGTTTCTTCCCATAGGCAGGACTTTTAAATCTGAAGTACAGCTTTTCAATTTGAAAATTCAATTCCAGAAAGTTCTAATCATATACTTACTATATGCTAAGCACTGTGCTAGCAAACTTCATAGGTCATAGATACAAAACTAGAGGGACTTCAGAGATAATCAAGTCCAAACCACTCTTCTTACAGATGAGTAAGGGCCTCAGAGATTGTGTCTTATTAATGGTTCCCAAAGTGATTATATGTCAGAGCTAGGATTTGAACCCAGGTCCTCTGACTCCAGATATAGTAAAATTTACATGGTACCTCAGAATCTTCAAAGATGATTAAAAACTTTTCAAGTTTTTGCTCAATTCTAGTTCCTAAAGAAGTATTTAAAGCAATTTAGTCACAAATAAAAATCATTTAAAATCTTTCTGCATGTTTCAAGTGAAATTGTGAAAGTCAAATTCATTTGCTTCATAACTGGTAGTATTGCCTTGTGTTTAATGTATGTGATGTGGGGAGTTCAGTCTCTATAGTTAAATCTATAACCCCATTAAAGACTCAAGTTCAGTCTTTGTAACACCATGCAAATGACCACAGAAACAAATTAAATTAAAGTTTAAAACAGCCTATTCATTTGACCCTTGGGCACCTTAAGAACCACCAGCACTATTGAATTTCAGCCTCTGACCAAAATTTCACTGGTCAACCAATACAACCTCTCCCCTCTCCAACCCCCCATAATGTGGATCATTTGACTAAGGTCCATTAAAATAGTTGATTCAATTTGACCACTTATGCCATTATCCAGACTCTCTTGTGTGCCGAGTGTTGGCTGTCAGACATTGGTTGTGTCAGCATCATTATTCACTGATGACCCACAGCATATTCTGTTGCATCAGAGTTCCCTATGCCTCGCATTAGATTATGCTTTCATCCTTCATTTCCCCTACTTCTCTTCATACTCAGTGAGTGCCAGTGACCTGAACTGACTCTTCACATTTCTGGTGAAGGCTAGACATCCTTCCAGGAAGAACAGAAGGGTTTTAAGACAAGATTTGGAAAGGATATTGGTCTCAGAAAAAATGTTTAAAATCAATGTATTATGGTGTCCAGAACCAGTAAGGGTAGCCTCAGGATTTCAAGCATAATGACAAGCTTTCCTGAAATGACCTAATCCATGTTAAGTATAATTTTAATCAGTAATGATCCTCCTGGTCAGGCCCTTCATGAGACTATCAGTTGATATTGTCATGCTCCTGAAATCATTTTTTTAGATATCCTGTATTTATTTATCTGCGAATGTCATATGCCCAAAGTAAAATATTTAAGTTCCTTGTGGGTAGAGACAATCTCATTTTTGTATTTGTATTCCCAGTACTTAGGACAATGCTTATGCATAATAGGTACATAATAAAAGCTTGTTGATTAAGTTGTCATTTTATCTCCAGAATTTAAGACTATAACAGTTTCTACCAATATGATACAAGGACAAAGGTTGACAAATGCTCTGGGCAAGATCTCTGTCAATAAGAAAAACAGCAATGTCTTCACCAGTTCAGTAAATTCTGATTGTGTGATGGCATTTCCTTCCTTCCTTCCTTCCTTCCTTCCTTCCTTCCTTCCTTCCTAGAAGGCTTAGAATGGCTCTATGATTCAATGATCTAAGTGTACACAGAATTCAGACCCTAATGTCTTTCATTCTATTGGATATTAGCCAGTTTTCCTTGGAGGTAAAATAAATGAAAATTTGAGTTTTAAACCTTTCTGATGTCCAACTTACTCTGTTACCTTGAGCTAGTCATTTAGTCCCTTACCACCATCACCATGTGTGCTGCTGAAGGATTCTTCACACTTACTCTGTCCAGGGAAACTTTCTTCACTTATCTTTAGGCAGTTATGTCTACTTTACCTGCTTTGCAAGAGGAGTTCAAGGTAAAATAAAAGTGAAAAGCAGCTGCTTAAAATTCTTTGAAATGTCATGAAAATGCTTATAAAGTGTACTTCTCAGAAAGTACATGTTAAGATCTCCAATTAACATGTGCAGGACTATTATAACACTATCTTCTTTGCTCAATTGCTTTCTGCTCCATAACATTCTGTTGGCCCCCAAATTTACTTTTACTTGGCAAATTGGATTTCTCTTGTATTCTCTAGGTCAACTCTGATAGTTAAAAGACATTCATAAAGTTTACAAGCACTTTCTATATGGTCCAGAATCACAACCTTCACACAATGAACCTTTACTGATAAGGCACTTCTTTAAAGAAAGGAACCAGCCCTATGCCTTTTCTTTCAGAGAATCCATCACTGTAAGCACACCAAGGAGTAATGGAAAAAGCACTGTGCCTGCTGGTGTTACTGCCAACATTTTCCACTGAAGAAAGAAGAAGTTGTGAAGATTGCTACATGGGATTTTCTTCTTCATGGAGAGAGTTAAAGAATTGCCTCGGGGTTTAACAGTTCTGAAAAGAAATGGAAGGAAGGAAGGAAGAAAGGAAAGAAAGAATGTAGGAAAATTGTATAACAAATCTCAACATTTCTCCCTAATTTTCAAAACTGAAAAGATCCTGGGCTAGAGTGCTTTTGAACAGACTAAATTTTCTTCCTCCACAAATCTCCTCTCCCCACCCCCCCCAAAAAAATCATTAACCAGCATTTCTACATTTGCAAAATTGACTTTGGCTATTATGTTGTACAGCAGAAAAAGATTGCTCATTATTGTGCCAGATATAGGAAATATGCTAAGAGTGTCACCAACATAATGGTTTAGAGCCACAGGACTGAAGCCTCACAATCCCTAAGTAAATATTTTGAGCAATTCAATTCAATGAATATTTATTAAGTTCTTACTATATGCAAGACACTATGCTAGATGCCAGTCAAGAAGCTGACATTCTACTTGGTAATAACAAAAATTGACATTTACATAGAGTTTTAAGGTTTTGAAAACTGCTTTGCATAGACCTTCTCATTAAAGTTTTGCAACAGTCCTCTGAAATAAGTGTTTACTGAAGGCATTATTGATTTCATTTTACATATAAAAAAACCTGAGGGTTAGAGAAGTAATAACATGGCTTGCCAATTGTCTCAAAGCTAGTAAATGTCTGAGCCAGAACTAAAACCCAGGTCCTCTTTCTCCAAGTTTGTCTACTCCCAGCCCTTTACTATGATGCTTCTGGAATGAAGAAGCCACAGATGGAAAAGGAAAACCTATCTTATTCCAATGACAATGAAAAATATTCTACATTATTACAAATAATAAAAGAAAATCAAATTAAACAATTCTAAGCTTGTTTTTCAACTTTTTGGGAAAATTGACAAGATGGCAAAAGATACAAATTGTCAATATTGGAGGGTCTGGTGATCATGGATGCTTTAATGTTCAAATCTGACCAGATATTATTCAGGAAAGTAACAATAAGGTACTGTTTGAATATTTGAAATAATTACTTTAAAATAGTTTGCAACAAAACATTTTGTGAGCTTACTCTTAACAACTTTTAACAGTAGTCATAATTGTGTAAAAAACTACTATTCATAATATGTGAACTTTCAAGTATAGTAGGAATTTTGGAACTGATTAGAATAGGGGAAAGGGTAGGAAGATGGTATGTAATGAGGCTATCTCATTTGAAAGGGGTATTTGAAAGAATAAACCAATAGGAGAAAATGACATGAGGGTGATATAGCAGCAGATAAAGATGATGTTAAAGTGGGTCATTGAGACACTGGAGGCATTTGGAGGAGAAGACTTAGACTGAAGCTATTGGGTGCACTTACTTCTTCAAGGACTGAAGGAATTTTCAAACAAATGTTTGCCCTTTGCCCAATTTCTCTTACCTTTCTCTGTCTAGGAACTGATGCTTTAATATTTTCTGCACACTTCTTTTACCTGAATATTTCCTGGACCCTGATTTTACTTCAAATATACATGTGCATATAAAATGTAATTATCTTTATATTTAGATTAACAGTATTATATGTTATATAATTTGTGTAACTAAATGTTTGCCTAGAAATGAACAGAATTTTAATTTAGTCAGAGACATAAACCCTTGTCTGAAAGTTAAGAATTTTCCTGACTGAGGGCTCTGAGCTATTGTGATTATAATAATAACTTTTTTTGTCTGATACAAACAGCAGAGAACAGCTAATAAAGATCATGTAGATCTGAGGGACATTATTGCCCATGCATTAAAAAGAAAGCTAATTATTGTAGCAGATTGCAGCAAATGAAATCACCAGATAGATAGGAAATTGGGTGGAGACGACAGCTACCATAGAAAAGATCATATCCTGAAACTCCTCCTTGAAAGAGATAAGCAAGTCCTAGGATGTATTCAATTCCATTGCTATATAGTCAAGAGGAAGCAGTGGAAGAATAAGATGCTGATTACACAACTCTTCCCTCCACAGTGACACCTGCTGGTGTCCAGACAACTCACACTATTTCTTTTAAGAGGGAGGGGTTGGGACTTCCGATTTCATTAGTGTAGGGAATATCCTTGATCAATTCAGGTTAGTAAGTCAGCTAAAATTTATAGTATTAGAGAACTGGCTTAGGGAACACACACACACACACACACACACACACACACACACACACACACACGAGACCTGAATTTCTGACAAATAGCAAGCTCTAATGCAAAAGACCATAGGTCCAGCTTTCCTTAACAGGATAGAACATGCTGTTTGAAGAGTGCATTTCATTGCATGTGGTCTGATGTATCAGAAAATCACAGAATCCTAGTATCTTAGGATCTGGAGGGTCCTCAGAGGTCATTTAGCAATTATGTTATTGTGTTGAATTAAAATTCAACGGCCATTATATTCACTTTTCCATGCATCCTAGAAACAGGCAAGCATATTGAAAGGAAGCAAGCACTTAGATAAAAGGAGAAATTACTATTGACATATTTTGCAAAACATCTTCTGAAGGGAACTGAGAATAGATCAGGCTTATTCTCATGTCCAGTTAATACTAAGATGATAGAATAGATAACAAGAATTTTTCATTGAAATGAATTGCTTATTTTTATTTAGCTCAATTCTAAGATACTTAAAAGAAGATGCATTATTTTAACTGCATTTTATTCATTTTAATAGTTTGTAGGGAGTTTTTAAAAAATGAGTTGGAACTACTTTTGAGACAACTCAGACCAAACCATAACTGACCAATAATGCCTTCCACAATATTGCCAAAAATTGTTCTCCAGACAATTTTTGAAAACTTCTATGAAGTCAACACACTACCTACCAAGAACAAGTCTAATTATTACAAAGGTTTTCTTGGAATTGAGAAAAAAAATCTGCCCCCCTCCAGATTTTCATTTTTATATGTTAAGCTTAAAGATAGGCATCAGAGATATCTTATATAATATTTGATATATGTTCATGTAGCCTTTAGAAAAAGATGTTTAAAAAATATAGTTCACAATAGGTCATAAATTCTAGAACTGCTTCTGCAAACCTCATTCACAAAAGATATGATTATTTAAATACTTTTCTGTTACTTCTTTTTTATCTTAATAGAAGGTATATTTCAATGCTTTTTAGTGGTGTGATAAATGTAGTTGAATAAAGTTACCTATGGGAGCAAACAGCAAGAAAAAAATTGAAATGACAATCTCTCAAAAATCACTTTATTTTAGTGCATACCATTATAATGACACTTTCATTTTACAGAGAAGGAAACTGAAGCCCAGAGAAGGCCATCTTTCAGTGATTTTCCCAAGATTACATTTCTACTACATGGAAGTGATAGGACTAGATCATCTTTCCTGGTTCTCTGCATAGAAAAGAAATTTAAATTCTGAACTATTTACTTGACACATGATTTGATTTAACTGATTTGATTTAAATCATATCCATTCTCAAAATAGTCATTTAAATTGTTGGGGAGCTTGTTCTGTTAAAAAACAAACAAAGAAAAGATTCAAGTTGGCCAGCCAAAGAATTACACCTAGTGAAGTTTCACATACACTGACTGCATCATCACAAACACAGAAATGATCTGATTGTGACTTATGTGGTCTCATAACTGCATGCCAGCATTTATAGACAAAGTGCACAGAGAGCTGGTCTTAGAGCCAGGAAGAACCACATTAAAATCCTACCTCTAACACATACTGGCTATGTTAACCTAAGAGAAGTCAGTTACCTTCTAAGAATTGGCCCAAGGAAACTCTCTAAGACTATAAATTAAAGAGAATTTGTAGATATGCATTGGTGGAGGGAGTTTTCTTAACTGGAAACTCCATATATCAATGAAATTCCAGGTCCAGTCCCTTACCTAATCCTACCATATTATTATGACCACTTATGACACCTGCTAGAAGATGTGTTTTGGGCAACAGAATAAGACTTAACTTTTTTTGTTTGTTTTGTTTTGTTTTGTTTTTCCTGAGATTTTCAGATCCTTATAGATATGGAAAAAAAGATCTTTGAGTTAGCCATCAAGCAGCCAGAGTTCTAGTCTTGACTTTGTCACCAATTTGCTGCATAGCTTTGGGCAAGTCACTTCTTTTCTCAGCATTTGCATCTAATAATCTGTAAATTGAAAGGTATGGGCTTGATGATATCTCAGGTCCATTTCTGCTTTGACATAGTATCATTATTGCAAAAGCCTATGACCTATACATTTCTCTAGCAAGAAAACCAAAGGAGGACACTGAAAACCTACCCACAACTTCCACCTCAACTTATGGAACTAAACATGTTTTAACCATAGCAATAATTATATTCCCTTTGGACTAGACCAATCCAATCCAATAAATATTTGCTTTTGTACAACCTACTATGTGACAGGCACTGTGCTAAGTGCTGAGGAAACAATTAATGAAAAGAAAGACAGTCCCTGGCCTCAAGGAGCTTATAATATAAAGGGGAGACAATACACAAAAGGAGTCAGGAAAGCAGGGAGGGTGAAGAGAAATTTCATGGGGTACCTTACTAGGGTCATCTTGTTCCATGGGTTGAAACCAGGTAGAACAGCAGATGGAGACTGGAGTGACTTAAGAATCCAATATATGCCCTTTATAAAGGAAGCCATTGGGAGGAGTTTAGTACTCCACCCTCCAGCCCTCCAATCAGAGGGAAGAGGAGGTTGAGGGAGGTTGTGTCAATTGAGGCTTGAGTGAGCAGCATGGTGGTTAGTTTAGAAGTTATGAGCTTATACTAGGAGAGTTTCTTGTTCCTGAGTTGAAATCAGTCCAGGTAGCAGATGTAAAGTGGTAAGAAAACTTCTATTATCAATATAGCTCAGAAGCGTTTGTGCAAATAGCAACTAGGTGACACAGTGGATAGAGTATTGGATTGGAGCCAAGAAGACCTGATTTCAAATATAGCCTCAGACATTTCCTAGCTTGTGACCCTGGAAAAGACACTTAGCCTCTTTCTGCCTCAGTTTCCTCAACCATAAAACTGCTATAATAGGGGTGGAGGCAAAATGGCAGGGTAAAATCAGTGACCTGTTTGAGCTCTCCCCCAAACCTGTCCAAATACCTGTAAAAATGACTCTAAACAAACTCTAGAGCAGCATAACTCACAAAAAGACATAGTGAAACAAATTTCCAGCCCAAGACAACATGGATGGTTGATTGGAAAGGTCTATTGTACCAGTCTGGGAGAGGATAACAGTTAAGCATGTGCCATACAGGTGAAGACTAGGCCTCAGCAAACCTGGAGCAGTCCTCAGGGGATTAAATTAAGGGGAGCTGTGGTAGTTTCCAGACTTCTCAACCCACAAACACCTAAGACAATTTAGAAGGTCATTAGGAAAGGTCTGGACCATAATGAGAGAAGAACTTGGTCCCAGCCCCACCCCAGAGCAGCAGCTACTTCCAGAGCTCTTGGCCCACAGACAGAGAGAGGATCGAGTGGCTGATCAGAGGGGGATTGCAGGGATCTCTTTGCTGGTGCTGAGGCAGGATTCTTTTGCTTTGCCTGTGCTTGGATCTGGGTCACAGTTCCGGGTGGCAGTCCTGGGGCAAAGAGGAGTACTGGCATGGTGGAACTTGTAGTGGCAGTGGAGAGACAATCCTCCTCACAGTTCCAAGGCAGAAAAGAGTGCTTGTGGTCACTCATAGATTAGAGCACAGGCCAGTAAAGGAGTAAACACCTCTCCCTTGATCATACCACCTTGGAAGAATGGAAAATTTACAGGTCCCTAGAAGTATCTCTGAAAAAAGCTGCACAAAAGCCCTGAAGCTTGGGACAGTACATTCTTCACACTGGAAGCAGACTCTTAGGTTAACAAAGAGTTTAAAACTCAAGTAATGGTCTGGGAAATGAGCAAACAGCACAAAAAGAGTCAGACCGTAGAATCTTTCTTTGGTGACAAAGAAGATCAAAACATATGACCAGAAGAAGACAACAAAATCAAAGCTCCTACATCCAAAGCCTCCAAGAAACATATGAATCAGCTCACTGAAGAAAATACTTCCTTAAAAATTAGAATGGAGCAAATAGAAGCTAATGACTTTATGAGAAATCAAGACATTGTAAAACAAAACCAAAAGAATGAAAAACAAATAGAAGACAATGTGAAATATCTCACTGGAAAAACAACTGACTTGCAAAATAGATCCAGGAAAGATCATTTAAAAATTATCGAACTATCTGAAAGTCATGAGCAAAAAAAAACAGCCTAGGCATCATCTTTCAAGAAATGATCAAGGAAAACTGACCTGATATTTTAGAACCAGGTGGCAAAATAGAAATTGAAAGAATCCACTGATCTCCTCCTTAAAGAGCTCCCCAAAGAAAATGCCTAGGAATATTGTAGCCAAATTCCAGAGTTCCCAGGTCAAGGAGAAAATATTACAAGCAGCCAGAAAGAAACAATTCAAGTATTGTGGAAACACAATCAGGATAACACAAGATTTATCAGCTTCTCCATTAAGGGACTGCAGGGCATGAATATAATATTACAGATGGCAAAGAAGATAGGATTGCAACCAAGAATCACCTACCCAGCAAAACTGAGTATAATCCTACAAGGGAAAAAATGGTCATTCAGTGAAATAGAGGACTTTCAGGCATTCTTGATGAAAAGACCAGAACTAAATAGAAAATTTGATTTTCAAATACAAGACTCAAGTGGAACATGAAGAGATACATGAAAGAGAAAATCATAAGAGACTTATTACGGTTGAACTGTTTACATTCTTGCATAGGAAAATGATATTTGTAACTTGTGAGACCTTTGTCAGTATTAAGATAGTTGAAGGGAAAAAATTATATGTATGTATATATAGATATAGATAGATGGGGGCACAGGGTGAGTTGAAGATGAAGGGATCGTATCTGGAGAATAAAATTAAGGGGTGAGAAAGGATTATACTAAGAGAAGGAGAAAGGGAGAGGCAGAATGGAGTAAAGTATGTCACAAAAAAAAAAAACAAAAGAAAGGCTCTTACAGTGGAGGAGAAACAGGGGAAGGTGAGAGGGAATGAGTGAATCTTATTCTCATAGGATTTGACTTAAGAAGGGAAAACATACACACTCAACTCGGTATGGAAATCTGTCTTACCCTACAGGAAAATAGAGGGGAAGGGGACAAGAGGATAGGGGGATGATAGAGAGGAGTGCAGATTGGGAAAGGAGGTAATCAGAAGCAAATACTTCTGAGGAGGGACAGGGTCAAAAGAAAGAATAGAATAAAGGGGGTGGATAGGATTAAGGGAAATGGAGTTAGTTTTTCACAGCATGTCTACTATGGAAGTGTTTTGCATAACTGCACATATATAACCTATATTTAGTTGCTTGCCTTATCAATGATGGTGGGTGGGGAGGGAGGAAGGGAGAAAATTTGGAACCCAAAGTTTTAAAAACACATTTTAAAAAAAATGTTTTCACATGCAACTGGGAAATAAGAAATACAGGAAATGGGGTGCAGAAATCTATCCTGCCCTACAGGAAAACTGAAGGGGAAGGGGATAAGAGAAGGGGGGGGAGATAGAAGGGAAGGCAGATTAGAGGAAGGGGTATTCAGAATGCATGCCATCTTGGGGTGGTGGGAGGGGCAAAATGGGGTGAAAATTTGGAACTGAAAATCTCATGGAAGTAAATGTTGAAAACAAAAATTGAAAAAAAATCATCATAATGATCTTAAAAAAAAAGAAAAGAAACATTTCATTAAAAAAAATAAACAAAGCACCAAAAAAAAAGAAAAACATAGATAGACTTGCATGAAATAATGCAGAGTAAAATGAGCCAAATCAAGAGAATATTGTATACAGTATTAGCAATATAGTTTTAAGAACACTTTGAGTAACTTGGTCATTTTGATTATTATAAATACCCTGATTAACTACAAAGGACATATGAAGAAAAATGCTTTCTTTTTTTCCTTTTTTTTTTGGTGAGGCAATAGGGTTTAAGTGACTTGCCAAGGGTCACACAGCTAGTTAAGTGTCAAGTGTCTGAGACCAGATTTGAACTCAGGTCCTCCTGACTCCAAGGCTGGAGCTGTATGCACTGTGCCACCTAGCTGCCCCGAAAAATGCTTTCTTCATCCAGAGAAAGAACTGATCAGTAGAAGAATGTATGGAATGATTTTACATACATGCACACACACATACATACATACATACATACATACATACATATTTGTATCTAATGGTAATAATTTCTAGGGTGGGGGACTGAAGAAAAAAAGAAATTTACATGATAACTTTATTATATATTTAAAAGGAATAGGAAGTTGTACATAATAGATTTGCAGTTTCATGTACATTTTTTATTCTATGATATGGAAATGATTGTTTTATTTCTTAAGTTCAGAATAAAATAAATAAAAATTTTTAAAAACTTAAAAAAAAAGAAATTATCAAGGAAAACTGCCCTGATATTCTAGAACCGGAGGGTAAAATAGAAATTGAAAGAATCCACCGATCACCTCCTAAAAGAGATCCCCAAAGGTAAACTCCTTGGAATATTATAGCCAAATTCCAGAGTTCCTAGGTCAAGGAGAAAATATTGCAAGCAGCCAGAAAGAAACAATTCAAGTATTGTGAAAACACAATCAGGATAACACAAGATTTAGCAGCTTCTACATTAAGGGATCAGAGGGCTTGGAATATGATATTCTGGAGGTCAAAGAAGCTAGTATTAAAACCAAAAATTACCTACTCAGCAAAACTGAGTATAATCCTTCAGGGGGAAAAATGGACATTCAGTGAAACAGAGGACTTTCAAGCATTATTGATGAAAACACTGTAGTTGAATAGAAAATTTGACTTTCAAATACAAGACTCAAGAGAAGCATGAAAAAGTAACCAGGAAAGAGAAAGCATGAGGGACTTATTAAAGTTGAACTGTTTACATTCCTACATAGAAAGATGATATTTGTGACTCATGAGACCTTTGTAAGTACTTGTTGGAAAGAAAAATATATGTAGATAGATAGATAGATAGATAGATAGATAGATAGATAGATAGATAGATAGGTAGATAGATAGATAGATAGGTAGGTAGATAGATAGATGGCTGGATGGATGGATGGATGGATGGATGGATGGATGGATGGCACATAGTGAATTGAAGATGAAGGGGTGATATCTAAAACATAAAATTAAGGGGTGAGAGAGGATTGTACTGGGAGAAGAAGAAAGGGAAAGGTAGAATGGGGTAAATTATCTCACATAAAACAGATAAAAAAAACTTCTACAGTGAAAGGGAAGTGGGGGAAGTTTAGAGGGAATGAGTGAATTTTATTCTCATCAGATTTGACTTAAGGAGGGAAAACATACACAATCCATTGGGTATGGAAATCTATTTTACCCTACAAGAAAATAGGGGGGAAGGTGATAAGAGAGCAGGGGGATGACAGAAGGGAGGACAGATTGGGGAAGTGGGTAGTCAGAAGCAAACATTTCTGAGGAGGGGTGTGGTCAAAAGCAATAATAGAATAAATGGGGGGTGGGATAGGATGAAGGGAAATAAAGTTAGTTTTTCACAATATGACTACTGTGGAAGTGTTTTGCATGACTACACATGTATAACCTGTATTGAGTTGCTTGCTTTCTCAATGACAGTGGGTGGGGTAAGAGGAAGGGAGAGAATTTGTAACCCAAGGTTTTAAAAACAAATGTTAAAAATTGTCTTTAAATGTAACTGGGAAATAAGATATACAGGCAATAGGGTATAGAAATCTATCCTGCCCTACAGAAAAATAGAAGGGGAAGAGGATAAGAGAAAGGGAATGTGATAGAAGGGAGGGCAGATTAGGGGAAGGGGTATTCAGAATGCATGCCGTCTTGGCATGGGAGAGGGGTGACATGGAGAGAAAATTTGGAACTCAAAATCTGTGGAAGTGAATGTTGAAAACTAAAAATAAATAAATTTATAAAAAACTGCTATAATAATAACATCTACCTCCCAGGGTTGTTGTGAGGATCAATGAGATAAAACGTGTAGAGTGCTTTGCAAACATTTAAGTGCTATGTAACTGTAGTTATTATTAGGTAATTACCTGGTGTGCTGAAAAGTTTGTGACCACTCCAAGTACATACAGCCTGTATCAGAGACCCAACTTCAACTCCAAATCAAATCCTGACTTCAAAGCTAGCTTTCAATCCAATTCATAATCCTGTAATTTCTGATCAACTAGAAAACTAAGTTTTGAAACTGTGGACCATGAAGTAGTGGAGAAATACAATTCATTACACATTTATCAAGCATCTTTTACATGTAGAGAATGATATAATGGGTGCTGTGCTAGAGGCAAAACTAAATAAGCATGGCACTTGTCTTCCTGAAGCTTGAATTCGATAGAAAGAACCCGGATTCTTTTTGATTCACATTCATTCAGGTTTTGTATGAATACATAAGTGTACTTCTTAGTCAAGTTTAATTCCTGCCATTTTGGATAAGATGTTTTTTGTTTGTTTTGGTTTTGGTCTTCTTGTGTAGAGTTCTTCCACCTTCCATGAAGAAGTGCCTTATTGTCCTTTCACACTCTGGACTTATTTAAAAATGGATCTAATCCAGTGGTTGAATTGCCTCTGTAAAGCTGTATCCTGTACATGAATGCAGAGAGGACAAGAACAGCAGTTCTTTGTCCAACAGACCAGATTTCCCATTTCACATTTGGCAAAAACAGCTCACAACCCATCATGAAATTTTATAGATGAAACCACTGGGAATTGGAAAAATTAATTCACAAGTAAGTCAATGCCTCTTAAGAGAAGTGAAAGATCTGGGAAGCTGAGAGCAGGTTAGGGAAACACTGCTGAAGAGTTAGCAGAGGGATTAATAGGTGAAAAATTTGGCATCAGTATAAGGAGACAGCAAGAAATAAGCAGCAACAACTTCAGACACAGGAAAAAACATCTACCCACTGCCAAGTACAGCTTTATCTTGAAGGTGAAACTCCCCTAACTTGTGTGGAATCATCTTTAGAATTGATCCAGTTTGCCCACATTTTGCTTATAACTAAGTTGTACTAGTCTTAATGTGGTGTTCATTACAACTCCGTTCTCTTGGACCAAAGACATGAAGAGGACAAGTGGCAGTCTGATCTGTAAGCAGCAAAGTATATTTACCACATGAAGTGAGGATGAAACTGAGAATCAAAGCTAAACTGAGGCCCAACTTGAAATGAAGCAGCAGAGCTATGGATTTCTGGAAACAAACCTGACAGACAGAAAAGCCTGGTCAGAAGCAATAGCTAGTACTTCAGGTAGATATCCTATTAAAGAGGCAAAATAATGTCAAACACTGATAGCTATTTGGCACAGTGGACTATGGAGGACATCAATCAACAGCAAACTATCTTTGCAGCCAAGATCACCAAGAGAAGCTACAATAGAGCCATGCAGAGACACGTGGAAAAAACCCAGCCAGCATCATCCATTTAAAGGGAAGCTTTGTATGTTTTTGCAAATATAGATAACCTAAGCTAAGGACACTAGTCAACACTTTCACATATTCTCTAAACAAATAAATGTTAAAGTGACTTCTGAAAATGTAATTTTGGCAAACACCAATCATGCATGATCATAGAAAAGTACGGACATCCTTCACATAAGACACCTGTCCTTTACATGCCCCTTCCCATTCTTAGGATTCTAGGGTTCTTAATCTTTTCTTATAGTATGAACACCTTTGGCAGATTGGTGAAGACTATGGACCTCTATACAGAAGATTTTTTATTGCATAAAATAAAATACATAGGATTACAAAGGAAATCAAGTATATTGATGTACACTTATCAAAATGTACTTTTTATATTCATGGATCGCACGTTAAGAACCTCCATTCTGGAGATTCCCATACCAGTCATGCACAGCAAGAGAAACTTCAATTAATTGATCAATATACATGTATTAAGCACCTACTGTGTGCCAGGTGTTTATCTACATGAGTAATGAAGAGAAAGGATAGAGGAGAGGGGGGCCAAGAGGAAAAACTCATGTGAGAGTAGGTGTTAGAAAGGAAATAGAATGCAACACCTCCTTTCCATCATTCTGTCCTCTTCTTTAATATTGCCCTCATCTTTCTTCCTTTATTTTTTACTCTCCCTCTTTCCTTCATACTCTTTACACCTCTGGAGAAGGTTTAAGGCCTTTATAAAGAAATCAGGGCTAGAAAGAAGATATTAGAATGGAAAAAGCTAGACTAGCTTCAACTGGGGAATGTACCAAAATGGGCATACTAATGTATGTAACTTTGAAATTGATCCTGATGGAATGAGATAAGGAGAATAATGAAATCAATACATATGATAGCAATATAAATGAAAAAAAACCAATAAAACAAAAGTGAATGGTATTCAACTATGACTTGTCTTCACTAGGGCAAGAGATAAGCAAATATATCTATTTCTTTTTGTTGGAGTGGTAGAGTCCTATGTGTATGGAATTTTCCAGACTGTCAGACATGGTCAATGGGTTAGTTAATCTAACTTAACCGATTTTTCCCCTTTATTAGAAGAGAAGATTTTTCCCAGGGGTTGAGGAGGTGGTTGAAGGGAAGTAAATGACTTTATACAGTTGTAACATGTAAACCAAATCCACCAAAGCAATTTTTTATTAAAAAATAAAAAAGAGAAACTCATCGATCTGATATCTCAACATAAAGTGCAATACATGCCCCGAATATAGCATAGAGATGGTATTGATTTTTATATTTCACCAATGGGTTCACCAACCCTCAACAGAGCTCTAGGAGAAAAGAAAACTGAAAAGCAGGAAAATTTATTTTTTCTTGGGCCTTTTTTTTATCCCCATGTGGTGCTCTACCAGCCCCTAGCTCTTCTTCATTCTTCTATTTAGCAGGCATCAACTGATCATGCTCTAATGAATAGGTTGTAAAAGTATTTCACCTCAACCAGGTCTGCTTCTGCAAGATAAAGTGGAGTCAAATGTACAGACATACACACACACACATATGTACATCCATATAATATATTTATAAATTTACATATTTGTAAATAAATATGTTTTCAAATGTATCAGATGAAAAAGGAAAGTTTGGCAACCTACCTTTCCGCATCATATAAATCTGTGATGAAACAAATAATACAAAAAAAGGATAACCCATATGACCAAATATGTCTGAGAGACATCTTTAAGCAAAAGGATTTCTCATTTTCACCTATTCTAGGTAACCACTTCTCCCTTATCCAGCCAGATCTTCTGGAGAGCAAAACACAAGGAATCAATATATTCAAAATCAAACTCATCATCTTTTCCCCAAAAAACTTTCTCCTGATTTTCCTGTTCCTGTTACAGGCACATGCTGTCATTCTTTCACCATCCTGAGCTTGAAAACTCTATCATTTTGTTTCTTCTTTTTCATTTACTCCATAATAAATTTCTATGACTGATGGACTACACTCCACAACATCCTTTGTCCTATTCCCCTCCTTTCCATTCCACTACAACTACCCTATTTCAAGTCTTTAGTACTTCTTGCCTAGACCACTGATTTTGCCTTATAGTTATAGTCAGATCTAGCTTATCCGCTGTTCCAGTTCATTGTGAACATCATCCATAAGTCAATAATCTCAATGCTCAGCTTTGATTGTGTTGCTGTTATTCTCAAAAAAATTTTTCATGACACTCCATTGTATGCCAAATAAATTCCAAATGCTTTATCTTAGCACTGGAGGTGCCACCAGATGGATTCAGTCTCTTTCCCTGTCATGGAAGCCTGCCAAGCTATACTAGTAGATGTTCCCTGTGCTTTCCTATCCCTCTGCCCTTGTTCCCACAATTCCCTTCACCTATCATCATCTCACTTCTCATCAATGCCTTTTTACATTTGTTTCATCTTTCAAGACCAGCTGACATCTCACCTTCTTGAAAATACCCTTGATTCTCTCAGTCTAAAATCAGTTCAATTTAATTCAGAACTCTTTCATTAAGCACCTACCATCCCTATGCCATGGACTAGGCACATAGTCCCTAAATGTAGAAGCTACATTTCACTAGTGAAGACAATAAGTAGAAAAGTAAATATGAGAAAATGTGAGGAGGGAGAAAGCAATAAAAATTAGTAACTTCAGGAAAGGCTTCCTATAAGAGGTGGCAAATGAACTAATCAGTGAAGAAAGCTAAGGATTCTAAGAGGTGGAGGTAGAGAGGCATTTACCAAGGCATGGGAAATGGAATGGAAGTGATTGTGGAATGTCAAATTCTGGATAGGGGCTACAAAATCTGTTTGCTTGAAAAACAGAGTCCTAAGAAGAGGATTAATTGGAAATAAATCTGGAAAGGTCAAGAGGAGGCAGACTGTCAAAGGCTTTAAATTCTCACCTGAGGAATTTTTACTTTACAGTAGTGGCAATAGGGAGTTACAGAAGATTCTTGGGGAGGAAATGTTCTTTCCCTCTTCTAAACTCACGGACTGTTCTTAAGTACTTATGCTTTAGTAATAGTAGCATAGTAGTAGTAGTACAACTATACTATTGTTGATATTACTACTATTATTATTTCTAATACTAATTAGCTAGCTAGTTAAGGTTTTTCAAAACATGTTACAAATATTACCTTTTTATCATCTCAACAACTCTGGGAGTAGGTATTATTATTACCCATTTTACAATTGAGGAAAATGAGGCAGATACCATTTAAATAACTTGCCCAGGGACACACAACTAGGATGTTTCTGAGTCTAGATTTGAACTCAGGTCTTCCTGACCACTCTATTTGACTCTTCTACATAGTATTATGCTTATGCATATGTGTATAAATATGTTGCTTAAAATAAAGCAAAATATTCTACTTACCTTTTTATTTTTTTGGTAGGCAATAGGGTTAAATGACTTGCTGAGGGTCACACAACTAGTAAATGTCAAGTGTCTGGGGTCAGATTTGAACTCAGGTCCTCCTGACTCCAGGGCCAGTGCTCTATCCACTGCATCTCCTAACTGCCCCTCCTACTTATCTTAGTGTTCCCCATAAGTCATCATAAAACCTTATACATATTTATTCAATTAATTAATGCTCATTGAACACACAAACTTATGCACTTAATAGCACTCAGTTACCCCCTTCCTTCAGTTGCCCTTTGCAAGTATCTTGGTAACCCACAGGGACCTGTAAAAACAGTCATCCCTGGAGAAGGTGGAGATTGGCACAACTCACAACAAATATTCAAAATCACTAATTCACATCCTAACATGTATGGTTTCCTGTTCACTGGTAGAAGAGAATTGTTTTCTGTGTGGATATAGTTAAATAAACTAATACCTGCCTTTCATTTCTTATTTTCAAAATGACCTTCATGCACATAACTTATTCTCTGATTTGTAGCCATAGCCACTATTTGCAAAGACTGTCAATCTGCGTGATTCAGCATTTTCAACTTGTAGTCATTCAGAAGCCTTCATTCACAAAGTGCTACCTCTTTTGTTATTGCTGTGTGCTAGCTGGACAGATCTATAGCTGTGGGTAGTTAGGTTTGGATGAGGTAGAACGCATATGGTGCCATTTTCAGTCCTTGGAGTGAACTTTGAATTCCTAATTAGTGTTAATCAAACCCTAAGGATGCTGATGGTTGGGATTATACTGGATCCTTTTCAGTCCCAAGTAACAAGTGTGCTCATCCGCCTATCAAGGTAGGGATTTTCTGCTAAAACAGTTCACTGTCACTGTCAGTCAACATTTAAGTAGATATAATTTGTGCTGGGTGCTGTACAGAGTGCTGAGAATATAAAGAAAGGCAAAATAAAAAAGTCCTCTGACCTCAAGGAGTTCACATTGTAATGAGTGAGATGATGTGCAAATAAGTCTGCACAAACACTCTATCACTGGCTGTCTCCCATGCCTGGAAATTCTCTCCCTCCACATCTCTGCCTTTTGACTTCTTTCAGGTCCCAGCTAAAATTCTACCTCTATAGGAAGCTTTTTCCATTCCACCTTTTTTAGTGCCTTCCCCCTGTTGATTATCTCTAATTTATCCTGGATATATTTTGTTTTTACTTAGTTATTTGATATTGTCTCCACTATTAGCCTGTGAGCTCCTGAGAGAAGGGACTGTCTTTTGACTTTTTTTGTATTTCCAGTGCCTGGCACAGTGCCTGGTATACAGTACACACTCAATGTTTATTGAATGACTGACTGACAAGATGTAGACACTATTGATGGAAACAAAGCTCAAAAGGGAAGCACTAGACAGGGAGGGAGTTAAATGGGGAAAGACCTTCAGAAGGTGGGGTTTGAGCTAAGTCTTAAAGGAAACCAGAAAAATTAAGAAGGGGAGGTGAGAGAAGAAAACATTCCAGTGAAAAAGCATGGAATTGGGAGGTGGAGGTGTGAAACATGCAAGTAGGCCAGGATAGCTGGATCTTATAGTGTGTGGAGTGAAGTATAAGAAGGAATCAGATGGTAAAAGGCTTGAGACTTTTTTAGAGGCAATTGGAGTTGTGTCTTGTACAGGATCACACAACTAGTAAGTTTATGAGACCAGGTTTGAACTCAGGTCCCCCTGACATGAGGGCTGGTACCCTATGCATTGCACCACCTAGCTGCCCCTGACATTTTTATTTGAACCTAGAGGTTATAGGGAACTACTGGAGTTTAACATGATCTAATCTGAACTTTAGGAAAATCACTCTTATGATTTCCTCCACTGCAGCTTTGTGGAGGATGGATTGGTGTGGGGAAAGATTACGAGCTGAGAGATTATTAAAAAGTTGTTGCAACAGTATGGATGATAGTTGGTGAGAGCTTGAGCTAGGGTAGTGGCTGTGAGAGTGGAGGGAAGGGAATAGATTCAAGATGTTTTGAAGGTAGGAAAGGAAAAGTTTGACAACAAATTATATATTTTGGGTAAGAGATCATGAGGTGTGCAGAATGACACTAAAGTTACCAGTCTCAGTCACTGGGAAAATGGTATTATCCTCTATAATAATAAAGGGAAGGAAAAAGAGTAATCATATCACCTACTATTTGCCAAGCAGTAGGCCGAGTCTTTTACAAATATTAACTTATTTAATCCACAGAACAATCTTGCAAGTTAGGTGTCATTATTATCCTCATTTTACAGTTCTGGAAACTGAAGCAAACAGAGGTTAAGTGACTTTCTTAAGGTCACACAGCTAATAAGTGACTAAGGCTAGATTTGAACTCAGGCCTTCCTGATTCCAGGCCCAGTGCTCTGTATATTGTACTATCTCAGTGCCTCAAAAATAAGAAGTTGAAATGAGAAAAGGGTTTGAGGAGAAAGGTAATGACTTTTGTTTTAAACATTTGAAGTTTGAGATGCCTGTGGGACCACTTGAGATGTCCATGAGGTGCCTGCATCAATAAGACATGAATTGTGTGACCACAACAGGTGATGAATTCCACTGAATCTACAAAGCCATACTCTCACCTCCTTCCACTTGTGACCAGGAACATGCACTCAATAGTGGATGGCCACTAGTACAGGGACAGGCCATGTTTGTTTGTCTGGGTTCTTCTGTGTAGCTTTCTGAGTAAAGGACATCTGCTGTGCCCAATTTAGGTTTGCATGACATTCTTGATTAATAGGTTATTTATAAATTGTTGAGAGATTTGTCACAAACCAAGTGTAAGCTGAATTTTGTGGATTTTAATATTCTGCTTTTATGTCATATGGGCATCATGGGGGAAAGTACACAAATACTTCACTGAACATGAAACATATAGAATCATAGTCAGAGCCCAAGAAACCTTAGTGATTACCTAATGTTCTTTCTCCTTATTTTAAAAACAAGGAAATTGAGCCCCAAAGAAAGAATAACATGCCCAAAAATCACTTTAAGGTTAGAAAATAGAATGCCCACAGAAAATCTTCGAAAAAAAGTGGCAGTGTGGTAAAGTAGATAGAACATTACACTCAAAATCAGAAACATGAGTACAAATCCACCTTATACACTACCAGTTACATGATCACAGACAAGTCATTTACCTTCTCTAGGCCCCAGTTTCCTCATTCAATTTTGTCATACACACACACACACACATACATGTATGAATGTATATATGTCTATTTATACACATAAATATATCTGTATGTGTGTGTGTGTGTGTATGTGCTTTGACGGACATTCTACCTTCCTAGTCCTCAGTTTCCTCATGTATAAAAAAGGGGACTATAATAAAGGATATCTAGGGTGCCTTTGAGCTTGAAATACTATTATTTTAAAATAATGGAGGATTCCAATTACCTACATATAAATTGATCAAATACCTCATTAAAATGAGAAATGGGTAGAAATAAAGTTTCTCAATAAGACAAATGACTGCTTCCTAGAACTGGTTGTTCTAGAACCTACAAGCAAGGACTTGGCCTTGATAACTGAATGAAAATTGGCACAGGAGGTGATTTTAGGTGACTTACAATACAATACAATTAATTTCAGCATCCTGATTGGAGAGAGAAAAACAAAGTAATCCATCACAGTTATTTAGTTTTAGAAAAGAGGAGGGGACTATGATAAAATGAGGGCATCCATTACTCCAAAATTAATGGAAGAGCTTAAAAACATATGAGACATATAATACATTTTAAAACATTGTATAAGAATCTCCAATTAAAAGATATTTACACTATCAAAATACCACAGCTTGAGAGGGAAGTGATTGGGAATGAATCCACATGCATAAGCATACACAAATATGCATATGGACAACCAGTAAAATAAAAGAGATTAGGGAAAGGACTGAAAAGGAATCTTTCCCTGAAATAGAAATAAAATCTAAAAGGGGAACCTCCAAAGTAGGCACATAAGGTGCAAACTAGAAATGATGATGATCAATGGAGAATTTGAGGAATATTTTTCCAACAACTTGAAAGTCAACCACAAGAATGCCTTTATATACCCCAAAAGCAGTGAGACTGTTAGAGAATGGAGGAGAGAGTCACTTAGTGTAGGGTGATAAAGATGAACTCAGTGACAAACTATTGTAAAGACAGTGGAAACATTAAATGAACTCTGTCATCGAATTTAATGAGGAAGCTGTTGGCATTACAACCACTCCCACACTCCATATTGTTATTCAAGAAGAGGTTGTGAGTCCATAATAAGCTTGAATGAACCAGTTATAGGTAAAGTACCAAGGCTGAATTATATCTGTCTGAATTTTTGAATGAGTGGAACTGTAGACCAATGTAGGTAAACTGTCCTTAAAAATAGTCACTGTAACAAAAGACTTGCCCTTCCTCTTTTAATTAACATGGGTTCATGAAATAGCATGTGAATTACAGGCTAGTGAGACTCAATTTTATTAAAAGTTAATTCTAAGAACAATTGTGGGAAAAAAAGAAAAGTTGGTCTTTCATTTCCTATGCCTTTACCCGCAACTGCTGTTCTATACCACCCACTTACCCTCTCTTTTAAAAGTGCAGAATCTTTATGCACTTTCCACCCTTCTTCCTAATGAAAACATATTGTTGGGAAATAATCTGGGAGTAAAATTAAGTACAGGAGATCAGTGGGCCTTGAGTCAAAGAAGCCAGGTTTAAATCTTGCCTCTTATGCTCACTTCTTGTGTGATCTTGGACAGGTCAATTCACTTTATTGGACCTCAGTTTCCCCATCCCCCAAATTAGGGTTAAATTATTTGACCTCTGAAATCCTTTCTAGTTCTAGATCTATGATCTCTATGTACTGCATTCCAAAGTGTTACCTTTCCCAGGGACGCTTGTGTTTTAAACCTTAATACTAGCTGGGAAATGAAAGGATACACCTGTTGTCATAAGAATTCTACATCTCAGTAAGCAAGTGGAGCAGGTAGCTCTTTGGGAGAGTGATTGATGGACTGGGGAAGCTTCCTAGGGCTGCCAAATTACCATACTCTAAGAAGGGCTCTATCCATAGCAGACAAGCTGCTAGAATATATGGTCAAGAGTAGAATCTCTAGACATTTCAGCAAACGTAACCAGTGTACATGGTAAAGTGATTTCTTTAAAAGGAAGTCATGCCTGACTAATGTGTTAATCAGTTGACAGTACCAGTTGGATGCATTTTTAGGTCACAATGACCTGAAAATTCACAGAATTAGAGCTGTCAACTACATGGTTGCAAAATATGGAATACTACAATCTCTGAAGAATCAAATTGCATGTCACTAAGAGATCAATGAGGAGATGCATTAAAGAAATGAGTAGGGCATGGTCTAAAGCATATTTCCAACAACCAATTGAACAGAGCACCTAAAAATTCTCATAGAAAAGATCTCTGATCATAAAAAGATGGGGCATTTAATTGAAAAAAATAAGGGATAGCTATTAATTAACTTTGTGCTACAGTATTAGCTGGGTAATATCAAAAGATGTAAAGGAGAGTCTGCAAAATGTGGGTGATCTGCTTTGGGATCAGAGGGAATGGACATAAATGGAGCAGGTAGAAAACTGGCTCTTAAATCAGAGGATTGCAGTTCAAATCTATCTAGTCTCTGAATTCTAGTTACCTGTATGAGCTTGGACAAGTGATTTCATATCCTTAGATCTTGGTTTCCTAATGTATAAAAGCAGTTAGTTTGGGGTTGTGTCTTCTGAAGTCCCCTGTAGCTATAGATCTATGTTAAGACAAAGATGGGTCGCAATATGCCCTGATTGAGAGAGTGCTAGAATGTATGAAATTGCATCCACTGGAGTACTAAGAAAATTGCATTACTAACTAAAACAAAGAAAATGTAAATTCTAGAAAAAACTGATAGAGTGGAAGGAACAAGGAAAAATGTCAAAATGAAACTACTATATTTCCTTTTTTATGTCAATTTTAAAAATACATTGAGAAATACTATAGTTTTCCCCTTTTCTATGAAAATAAAAAAATCAAACTTTTTTTTTCAACATGCAATGAGAAGCACATCAAAGTTAGTTGAATGCTGCCAAGGTTTATTTAACAATATTTTCTCACTATATATTATACAAGAACAGCACTAAACAGATGGCCTCAAATGGAAACTCAGCAGTCTAGGAAAAAATATCCACACTCTACCTACACATCATGTACTACAAACATGTTACCCAAATACCATCAATGTATGTCTCATTAATAAATGCAAACATGTGCCTTATGTACAATGCATATGTCATGTTAATTACACAGGACACATAAATATTCAGGAAACTTCATGACAGACTACTTTTCTTATTTATATGGTAAAAATCTCATTCATCTGGATTATACTGACTTAGAATTTGTTATGATTCAACACGATCTGGATAAATATTTATCTTTGCATTTCTACCTATGATATCATTATGAAATGAATCTTTCTGAAGCATACATTTTCTCATGTCTTTCCTTTCTCCTAAATCTTCAATGGTTCTCTGATGTTTATCAGATCAAGTATAAATTCTTCAATCCAATATGTAAATTACTTAATCTTTCTGGACTGTCTCCCATTATTCACCAGTATCAACCCTTTACTCCAGTCGTGTTGGTCCTTTCTCTATGCCCACCCCCACAACTATATAGCATGCTTAATCTTCCCTCCAAGCTTCTGGTCATTCAGTTCCCTCCATCAGAAATGCATTCTTTTCCTTTTCTTCCTATAGCAATTATCCCTGTTCTTAAGGAAGAACTTAAATCTTGTCTCCACCATGAAGCCTTCTAGTACTACTCTCCAGAGGAGTAACTAAATTGATTGAAATGACTAATGACATAAGCAGAGTTTGGAAAGTGTATGTCTTATCTATTTAAGAGAACACATTATTTTCAGTAACTTTATTGCACCAATTTGATTCAACACTCATTTGCTAAGCCTCTATTGTGTGCAGAATGTATTGGGGGAAGATACAAAGTTTAGATAAATCATTATTCTTGCCTCCATGGAACTTTCATCTTTGTACATTACTTATATGTAAATGAAGCTTCTGATTACAAGTGAGTTTTATCTATTTATTAAAGAAGATCACATAATAGCTCATGCTTCTAAATACTTTGTTATCAGTTTTAACTGCATGCATCTAAAAATAATAAAATTGCATATCTTTTAAAATTTGCTTTATTTCAGACTTTCCACTGATCAAAACTGGCTTTTCTGCCAATCAGAGCAATGGAATTGTAGCAGTACTAATTTTTGGAGATCAGAGGAATCTGAGAGATCAACAAAGTCCACCACCCATTGTACAGGTAAGAATACCAATGAGCATAGAGGTTAAGTATCTTGTCCAAAGTTAAGATCATCAGATGTAATGATAACCTTTAAGTTGGCAACTATATACCTCTACAAATTCAGCCCATTTAATGATTCTTTCTATCTTTCCTACCATATGAAATGGTTAAAATGCTGACCTTTTTCATACTGCACAAATAACACAAACAAAAATAAATCCATCTTCACTAATCCCCTCAAAGTTCCTTTCTTGCTCTAAATCTGTGATATGATGATGTTATGACTCTAAGACAATCTACCATTCTTCCATCTTCCCATCTAGTGCACCTGAATTCTGGCTTAATGGAGATGCAAAGTAATTAAACTTTTAATGACATATCCAAAGTTATTACTAACCTTCAGATTGATTATTCATATTCCTGAGAAAAGAGCTACCTATCAACTGAACTCAATTCAACCATAAGAAACATGTATTGAATACGTACTATGTATAGCACTGGGATAGGTTCAAAGTCTACCAAGATGATCAGTGGGAATTAGTTTTCTCTTTATCACATGAAGCAAACATTTACAATGATGTTAAGTGTCTTGTCTTTTCAAAAAGAAAAAAGTGTCCCTCCTCTGACTTTAGTTGTTTTTTTTTTCTGTTTATGGCATCACAATCTTCTTACTAAGTCAGCCTTAAAAAATCAAGGATGTATCTTTAGTTCTTCCCTTTTCCTCAATTTCCATATCCAATCGGTTTCCAAATACTTTTGATGCTGCCGCCTTAGTTTTTCTTGTCTGCTTCCTCCTTTTTATTGAAATTTCATTCATCCTTATAAGTAGCCCTTATGGAGTGCTAATTTCTCCCCAGGTCCACAAAATTATTTTGCATTTGCTTTGTTTGTGTCTTTTTGTATAGACCTATATAAGTATAGAATGTCTTCAACAGACAGAAAAGTTTCAGAGACCCAGGCAGACCCACGTGAACTAATACAAAATGAAATGAACAAAACCATGAGAGCAATTTATTCAATAACAACAACCTTGTAAGCAAGATCAACTTTAAAAGACTTAAGGACTATGATCAACATGATAACCAACTATGATTGAAGATTAAGGGTGATGAAGACTGTTACCTCCTTCTTGACAGAGAGGGAAGGGGCTCAATTTGCAGAATGAGACTTTTTGGACATGGACAATATGGGAATTTGTTTCATTTGATTATGTGTGTTTATGCAAGGATTTTGTTTTGTTTTTCAGCGGGCCAGGTGCAGTTCTAGAGAAAGAAAATGTGTGCTTATTTATTTTAAAAAATAAAATATAATTATGTATATAATCTCCTTGAGGTATTCTCAGTACATAGCATAGTTCCTAGCACATAGGAGGCATTTAAGAAATACTTGTAAATTGATTGATATAGCATCCCTAGATGATTTTTTCTGGTCTATCACCTCTCAAATCTATGATTCACAAAGTTGTCATATAATTGTCATCATGTGCCATTCTGATTATGTCACTCTACTACTCTGAAACCTTCAATGAGTTTCCATTGCTTTTTGAATAAGTCATAAACTTCTGATTTTGTCATTCAAGGCTTTCTGATACCAGTCATTGTTATGTATACTGTATCTCAATAATTTAAACTACTTCCCATTTCTCTTTTTATTCTAACCTCTTTCAGTCTCCATGACCTTGAGCATGTCTTTAATAACTGAAATAGACTCCCTCCAAATGTCAGTTACTGAAGATCCTCTCTTCCTTCAAGGTCCAACCAAGTGCAACATTCTCTTGATCCGCCCAGAATATCTGTCCCCTTTCAAGTGAAAGCGTATTCTTCCTCATGAAATGATTTGTTTAGATCTCTCCTTGAAATTGCTCATGCTTCACTCCTTTTATCAAAGTTATTTTTATTCATCTTTTCCCCACTAGCGTATTGTAAACTCATTGGGATACCATATTAATCTTGGAATCTCCTCTAGTAAAGGAACACTTTGTACACAGCAAGTACTTTAAATATTTTGAATTGATTTGAATTTATTTTCTACTCAGTTCTAATTGCAGAGCATGTAGATTGCCTGATATATGACCAGCCAAACAGTGTCTCTGGCACTTCATCAGAGAAGTATTTCTCAGGAGCCACCTTGTCATGACACTTTTCTTTTCAGCGCACCTCAAACCCTGTAGAGGAAATACTGATAGTGATGGAGGGCTGCAACAGCTGCCTAATCTTCCTTTTCCTGGATCAGAGATTTTTAAATAACAAACCAAAATACTTGAACTAAATTGGAAGAACAAACCACCTCTGCTGGGAGTCTTTTGGCCAATAAACAAGCCCTAAGATTCCAACTACTTCCTTTTGCTCCCACTTGCATAAAGAGGAAAATTCAAGACAAAGATAGTAGAAACACTTCTCTCATCCATTTCCAGAGAATTGTGAGATCTGTTATGAAGAGGGGGAAAATAAGACCATTTTTATTGAACAAGATAATCATTCTCTCAGTGTGATATTCTTCCCCAGAAGAGGGGTATAGTTATTCCAATTTCAAAACTAAGTTTTATTTTTCTTTCTGTGTGTCTACATTTTATCTTAAATGTGAAAGGATGATACAGTGAAGTAAAATGCATTTTTATAGTATCCATATCTTTGGTGTTTTAGAATGGCACTCTAGTATCCTTGATAAAATTAATTAATTTGACAATTTTGTCCCCCTTTAGTAAAGAATAGCAATTTATACAACAAATACTGGCAAAGTTGATTGGAGTCTAGGTCTTTTTTCTCAGAAATCCATTAAGGTTTCAAGCTAAAAATTACTGTAAGTCAGACGGTTATATATGTTCGTGAGAAAGATACAAAGAGGGTAGCTAATTTTCAAGTGACTAGAAAGGGGTGTTTGCATTACAGTTCAAGGTTTCCTATTGGAGTTTAAGGATCTCTGGCCTGGGGAAAGAAGGATTAGGCAGCTGATGAACCCTTAAATTAGTATTACTATTTTACCACAGGGTTTCAGGTATACTGGAAGACCAACAAACTTCAACCACTCAATCCAAGGGAACTTAGAAGAAAATTAGAGTGAGTTGAGTAAGGGCACATGGACTAGCTCTCCCCAGACAAGGACAGGCAACTAGTTCTTCCTTTAGCTATTTGGTTGGTAGGTTGGTTTCTTTGTCACTATTGTTGTTGTTTTGTGTTTGCAGTGGCAAAGATAAATCATAATGGTAATAATTTCCAGTTTTATTGAGTTTTATAATTTGGAAAACAATTCCAATGGTTCTGTGAGATAGATAGGGCAGGTAGTATTATTCCCATTTGACAGATGAGAAACTTAGGAGCAATGAGATTAAGTAATATATTACTGTGAGATGTTAGTAGTGTAATTGAGAATGGGAAACCCTGACATCCAGTTCCATTTACTCAATTAGCTTCTCAAAGCAAGGCTGATATCTATAATTCACTTCAGTGCTTCAAAATGCTTTACTTGTATCATTTAATATATTCTTCAAAAACAATAACCCCTCCCCTCCTCACCTCAGAGATTTGTTATGAAGATCAAATGAGGTTAATGGGGAAGAAATTTGTAAACTGAAATACAAATGTAGTGTATTATTGCTGTTGACATTTCCAGGGATATGTGATTTTGCTGATATGGGTCATGGTGTTATTATTGTTATGGTTGCCATCTTTGTTTTTTTAATCTTTTTGATGGGGTTTAGATAGAAACAGTTTAAGAAGTTGATATCCTATTATTCTTGCATATTTATTATTCTTTGTACTATTATGTAATTGGATAAATGACTTTTTTTTTCTTCTGTAGACTCACTGAAGCATCATTTGGACAAGTTCAATAGCAAACAGAATAATAGAGGTGACACAAGTCTCATCCTTTTATTTTTTCCATTATCTCTTTATATTTTGAAGAATTTTTATTGCAAAAATTCAGAGATTGTGTTTGATATGGTGATATCTTTTATAAATGTTAGTCTTAAAATATACAGATCAATAATATTCTGTCTGGGCACTTTGGGACAGCAGTTCTAACTGTGATGCTTCAGAGTTCCACTCCAGTTTGTAGAACTCCCAAATTGTGGTGGTCATTGTATCAACTACTGTAATCAGTGATGTAAGTTTAAAATTTCCTTACTTGGAGGGACCATTGTGTAGGGGATAGAAGATGAGATTTAGAATCAGAGGGCTAAGGTCCAAATGAAGACTCTGCTACTTGCTACTTATTCAAACTCAGTCAAATGATTTCACCACTCTGGATCCCTATTTCCTCACCTTCAAAATAAGGAGATTATCTCTATTTTCCCTCCCAACTCTGTCTATGAATCCTATGAGGTAGTCAGGACTGAAATTAGTATCCCCATTTTCCAGGTAGGAAACTGAGACCCACAGAAGTTAAGTGATTTGCACAAAGTTCCATGGGTGGTAATTGGCAGAACAGAGACTCAAAGACAGGTATCATGAATCTCAGTCCATTTCTCTCACTATACCACATTGGGTTTCAGCAAGAAAAAGAAAGTAGCATTAGGGTTATGAGAGAAAAAATATTTGCCTTTATTTATATTACAAAATATGTGTGAGTCAAGAAGCAATATGCAATAAGGGAAATGCATTTCATGAGTAAATATGCTAAATCAAACTTTCACTCTATGTTGCTGACATGTTCCAGTAAATATGATTTCCAAGAATACAATATCTTAAAGTTATAAGTTAAAGGGACCTCAAAGAAAACCCAATTAATCCAACACCTTCATTTTATTGATAAGGAAGTGGACACTTAAAAGAGTGAAATGATTTACTCAATATCACTCTACTAATTAGTATCAGACCTAAGAATAGAATCAAGATTTTCTGCTATATAGTGCACTACTCTTTATATTAGCTTACAGTTAAAACACTGGGAAACATCTATCAAATGTTTTCCAAAGGTTTGTGGGTATGAAACAAACCACAAAAATGTGTCCCTGTTTCCCAATGTGTATCTGAGTAGGTTAGATGAGATAGCTATCACCTTTCCAACTCTATACCTATGATCCCATGATCTTTTTTTTTTTTGTTTCTTACTTAAAATTCTTGGATAATTCATTGCCCTTGACCCTTCCTTGGAAATTCTTGTTTAGAAAGAATTATTAAGCAATTGTTTGGCCAAAGACATAATTTGAAAATGGAAAGCAGACTGTTGCTGGTAAAAGAACTTGACAGATGCAACAGCCTCTTCTATATTTCTGTAATAAGTTATCATAACTAACATTAATAATGAATACCAAAATATTTTTCTCTGCCATCTTGGCTAACAAAACATTGCACTTGCAATCTTAGAAAGCAATGTTTCTGCCTATTTTCTACAATATAAGAATATATTATATAGTTCCAAATCTGTTTAATAATGAGCCAAACTTCATTTCTATAGTATTTTATAGGGTTATAAAATTTCACTTTACAAGATGTTTAGAGATCATGTATTCCTGTCCTCTACCTCTTGATTAGACTATATCATTTTAGATGAGTAAATTCTCTATAGAAAATATAAAGGAAACCAATTTCATTATTTATGATAGAATTATATATTTAGTAGAGGAAAGGACCTTAGTTAATCCAACTTCCTCACTTTTCAACAGATGAAATACAGAGAAGTAAAATGATTTGCCCTAGATCGAAGAAGTAAAAAATGGCAAAGTCAGGCTCTCTGACTCAAGATACAATACTCCTTCCACTGTACCAAAATGATATGATTATGATAACAATAAGACCAAAACCCTGACAACACCATAGGTCATTTAGTATCAATATCAATTTTAATCTTCTTTCTTATAGTACTTTCCAGTTTACAAAGAACTTTCATATATGTGAATTCATTAGATCTTCATAACAATTATGTGAGTTAGGCAGGATCATTATCTCTATTTTATAGATTAGGAACATGAGGGTTAGGGACACTCAAAAGAACATGATTAATTTTGAAAGAAGGATGGAATCCTACTATCTAGACTCCAACTGAAGCACTACTAAATGTAATATAACATGCTTGAATCAAATATTGCAATGGAAAGAATACTGGTTATTGAAGTAGACAACCTAGTTTCAAATCCTACTTCTGTCAAGTAATATCTATGTGGATTAGGGTAAGTCACTTAACGTCCATGAGCCTGTTTTCTGCTCTATAAAAGGAGATTGGACCTATAAAATCCCTTCCATCTCTGTAGAGCCCAATAAATTTGATCCTTAAAAAGTAACTATTCAATCCAGAAAATAAACATCAAAATAAATTTAAAACCTTAAAGGCTGTTCTCATTGTTAATTCTGTAATAACATTTCTGATAGATGCATAGATAGATAGATAGATAGATAGATAGCCTGCCCATTAGAATGCAAGCACCTCATGGTAGAACTATATATTCTTTATTGTTGCAAAGTGCATTGAATAAATTAGTATTTAACAAATAAGAGCTGGTGATGATGATGATGAAGATGATGATGATGATGATGATGATGATAGTAGGGGTGGTGGTGATGGTGATATGATGGTAATGGTGATAATGAGGATGATAGTGATGGCTCAAATTACTGTCTCTTAGAAAACAAGCTATTATGGTTCAATTGGTAACCATAGAATCACCGTAGTAGTGATGCTGTAAATACACTCTACTAACCTTATATGGTAGACAGATCCTAAAGTATCTAATATCCACCCATCTAGAAGATATGGCTCAGGGAGCCTGATTATACCCCTTTTTAAGGATGATCTGTCATAAACTCTTGGAGAGATACCACCTGCCAGTTAATACTGGGAAACGAGTTGAGGGAGAGAGGCAAGATAAAGTGAAATTCCACCAGAGCTGGGATAGCTCTACTGTACATTCCCAAAAGGTAGTATCAGGAGCGGGACCAGATTCTATCAGAAGCATTTCTCTTGTTCACTGGGCAGCCAATACTGGGCTTTCACCAAAGGGGTTTTCTTTACTGACTTTGAAGCAGTGTTACAACACTAGTCTTTTAGCTTCTGGGTAGCCAGAATATGGCTGCAAGCAACAGCCAGGGATTCTCATACTCAAATGAATTGGAGAATGGCAGGAGAAGGCAAAAGATTCATCTTTCCATCAAGCCCCAAAGGGCACATAGCTAATATTGTCTTAGATGTCAAAGGGAGAACAGAGCCAAAGGAGATATCAGGAGCAGGTCTCTGGCTTCTGGTCTCAAATATAAGAAAGAAGGGCAGGATGCCAGATAACAAGGAGAGCAAGTGTTCTCTTAACCAAAGGAACAGGGACATCAGACTAGGCTAAGAATAAAATGGGAGAGGGAAGGGGTAGCAGTCCCAGATTATTTTCCTTGCTTCCCATCATTCACTTTGAACTTGCAAACCAATATTGTTGGCCACTTTCCTCTTGGCTTTCTAGTAGTTGAAACTAGACAGAACAATACCTTATTTAATATAAAGGATCTAAGCAACAATGCATTACATTAAAAGAGATCTGGATTCTGGTCCTGGCTCTGCTACTAACTGGCTTGGTGAGTAATGTCTTCCTGTGCCTGTTTCTTCATCAATAAAAATAAGAGTTGAATGTGATGAGCATTAACATTCAATAATTCTTTAAATCTAAGGAACTCAAAGCACTTTTTTGAGACAGTATCTATTAGATTAAAAAGATATATCTATAAAGAGACAGGCTAAAGACCTAGCTCTGGTACTAACTGGTTGTAGCTGTGGATTGATTACAAACTTCTCTTTGTAGCCATTTCTTCAGGTGTTCAAAGGTTATAATACTGTCTCTAACTATATCTGAGAAAAGACTTAGATCTTTGGGTCAAAAGTATTACCTATTCCATGAAAAGGTAAAGCACTATTACTTATAGCATTATAATATAATAAACTTGATAATGACCCCCAGAATATTGCTAAGACAAAAGTCAAAATAACCATCCTAATTATAGTGATCTAAATTTTACTTATGGTAACATACTAATGATTGACTATACTTCTCTCTCTCAAGCCTAGCAATTAGTATGGGTAGGGGTGGTGATACGGAGTGGCACTGACACAAAACACATTTCCCTCTTTCCTTTCTTTTCCCTATCCTTGACATGTCCTTCTTTCTCCTGGGTAACATCTTTATACATGTAAAATCTGGTTTAAGATGAATATCAATAACAGCATAGATCAATGGAATCAAGAGAGTAAACATTAAGAATACAATTCCATTAGTAAACATTAGTTTGCAGAAATGTTTCAGGGTACAAGGAGCAGCTTGAGGAGGGTGAATAGAAGGGTAGGGGGCACTCTGTTGCCAGGCAGCCAGCTCTATCCCTGCCTTGGTGATGATGGAAAGCAGTGGAGGGGAGTTCTCTGCTCATTGTAAGTAAGCTCCTCAGGTGTTTTTCAGCACCAGCTGGTGGCACCATTTCCTTCTTGTCCTTCTGCCTGCTGCCATCCTGAGTCACTGCACAACTCTAGCTCCTTGGTCCTTGCAGCAATTTATCCACCCCAACCTCTCCACTCCTCAAAGTGCATGACTTTAGGCAATGACACTGATTTAATGTTGCTTTTGTTCAGCTTTGCTCTCAAACTAAATATGTATCATGGCATAGCAAGAAACCAGATTAACATGGAGTTAAACCAAACCAAACCTCACAGACAAAAACCTTGGGGCCTATGAAACCATAGCAGCTGATATGTTTAGCAAGCACTTAGAACTTGCTGTCCTAGAAGAGTAGTGTTACCTAGTGGGAAAAAAGCCTGGTATTTTACAGAAATGGTCCATTGTAGAGAATCACCACTATATTTACCTTTGAAAAAACATAGTATCTTTTCAATTGGTGTTTTTAAGTGGAAGCTCTTTTGAAAAATAATGATCTCATTGGCTATTCTTATTAGGCCTCTACCATCATTTAATGATACCCATCACATTTCAAGGTATAATATGATCAGTACATCACATTGCACTGCATTTCACACAAGTGGATCAAAGACTACGCCTGTTACAGAATTTATTTTCAAATGTGAAAGTCCTTTGAAAACAATTGTTCTTTCTGGTGCCTTGTGGCACTTTTAATCTGAACAGTTAAGTTTTTTTAGAACTGAGTTAAAGGATGCAGGTGGGTGGTGGTGGGGAGAAGATTAGCTTTCCTGGTTTCTATGATATCCATGATACTAATGTCTTCAGATGAAAAGCTGAACCCCAGTGGAATCTGAAAGCACAGAGACTCTTCTGACAGCTACTAGATAAATACCATTATAAAGGGTTAACATGGAAGGAGGCAGTGTTGGGTTGGGGCTGGATTTTTCCATTCAGGCAAGCTGAGTAGTCAGGAGGATTGCGTAATAGAAGAGAAAAAAAAAACTTTCAACTGAGAAATAACGGGTAAGTGAGCTTTGAGATTAAAGAGGAAGTTGTTCAAATCCATAACTTGTAATTGTCTGATGAGTGAGGTCCACCCGCTTCCCAAAGCGAACCAGGATTTCAAAATGTAACTCAAGTGCCAGCTATCTTTGGTTACATGGCTCCAGTCAGAAACTGCCAATTAACCCATCTTCCCTTCCTTGGGGAAGGGAACTCACTGCTTTTTCAAAACATCCCCCTGCCATGTAAAATGAAACCCACAGATGTAATACTAGTAATCAGCTGTCAGAGCAGACCAGTAGTCAGGGATGGCAGTTTGTTGATCCACAGCTGAGTGTTCCTGAAAAGAAACATTCCTCTCTGTGTGTGTTTGTGTTATCAAATGAAAGTCAGAAAGGGACATTTTCATATCAGTGTGTGATAAATGTGATAGAAAGTGAAAAGACAGACAACATAAGCATGACAGGATGCCATTAATATGAAAATGTTAAGAGTGAGATTGAGTGACATAGTGTATAAGTGGTTAAGTGTGCATGACTGTTTAGACAGACTATGAGAGTAATGTACATTTAAAAATATTAAAATGACTCAATGTGGATGGTAAGTTTGCATATATGTGGATCTTTTCCATGGGTTGGGCATTTCCAAGTGGAAACGTTATTATGTATTACATGTGAGTTTGTGAGTGAAATATATACCAGCACTGTGTTGATATGTACATATACACTTAACCCCCCATTTCCTATGATCTCAAGAGAAAAAGAAAAACATGACCCACACCGGTTTCTAACTAAACCCAGCTCCTCCTATTCAGCTCTCCAAACCTGAAACAAATCTGACCATTTCTAGAGAGCAATGGCTATTACCCAGTGGGTACCATTCCTATTTATTTTCCACTCCCTCTAAACCTCTTTTCCCCGCCTGCCATCCCCCGCACCAATCTCGTGGACAGAATCTGTCTATTTTTCAGGGAGATGCAAGTACCAAGTGCTTAGAGGATATACAGTCTTCCCCTAAACTTAATGCTAATTCCCTACTGAAAGAGGAGGAATGCGGTGGAATCAGCACCAGGGAGCAGCGAACAGCTAAGCACAGTGCTTTCAGAGATGTAGTTTACACTAGAACAACCCTCATGTCTCCATCCCAGCTCTCTGCAGACAACTCCATCCCTTCCACCACTCGCACCATCACCCCCCAGCTCTGCTCCCCCATCACACACACCATTTCCAGTCCTCACCACCAAAAACACAAACACCAATATTGCAGCAAGTGAGGCATCCGGCCCCCTCGCCATAGAACGCATGAGGATCAACGATTTAGTACTGAGTCTGTGGAGAGGATAGTGGGGGCGAGTTGTAAATAAGCACACAGTTCCCTATTCCGAGCGCTCTTTAATCCATCACATACCCAGACACTGGCCAAGAGGAGGAGGAAGAGGAGGAGAGACAGAAGGGGTCTTAGAAAGAAGAGTGAATTCACCAAATACCTTGCAAGGAGAACAGGGACAGGAAGAAGCCCAGCATCCAGATACTGTGCAGCCAGTAGGTCCTCATGTTGCTCTCCCTTGCTCGATCCTCTCTCGCGTGCACCAGCTCCCTTCTGCGCTCTCTCTCTCTTTACTGTCTCGTCCTCTCTCTCTCTCTCTCTCTCTCTCTCTCTCTCTCTCTCTCTCTCT
>NW_020941197.1:28740771-28760563 GCF_900497805.2 Vombatus ursinus
CTCTCTCTCTCTCTCTCTCTCTCTCTCTCTCTCTCTCTCTCTCTCTGATTCTCGTTTCTGCTTCTCTCTCAGATCTAACGGCTCTGAGAATCCTGGACAGATGTAGCTGCCTGACACACGACGCCTGGATCCCACGATCAGCCTGCACTCTTTTTTTTTTTTTCTCAAGTGCAGGAGGAGGGGGGGGGGCCGGGTTTGGCGCTTGTAGCCTGTGCTTGGTGTAAACACGGACAAACACCCCCTCCTCTCTTCCTCTCTCCCTCCCTCCCTCTCTTTCTCTCTTTCTCCTCCTCTTCTCTCCTTCTCACCCTACTCTCCCTCTCTCCCCTGCAGCTCCAACTAAATGCGACTGTACTTAACCAAGCAGCGCCTTATAGGACAGGGATCCAAAGCCTAAAGGGCCCCGCCACTGCCATCTAGCGTGAGAATCTGGGCATGACGGCTCCTCTGTCTGTTTCTGTGTGTGTGTTTGTGTGTTCGTATGTGCTTGTGTTTGTGTGAGTGAGTGTGTGTGTTCAAAGTCTCCCTAAATTTTGCAATTTCCCCTTTGATCTAAGGAAGAACAGTTGAGTTTGCTAACTTCTCGAGTCCTTTACTTGACCTTTCCCTTCCTGCTACCTATTGTCAAGTCAACAAGCATTTATGAAGTGGTCAATATATTTCAGACAATGTACTAAGTAGAAGGGATATAGAGAAAGGTGTAAACAATCCTTTCCCTCAAGGACTTTTCCTATTCTTTGATTTCCTGTCAATAAAAGTCCACGAACTAAGAGTCTAAAACAACTATGAGAATTATTTCCCACTATTTCCTCCTGCAAACTGGGTAATAGTCCTAACACTCTTCAGTGTCCCTTCCTTTTCCTGTAAGTACACCATTAACTCAGAAGTCACAGGATCAAAGGCTCATAGATTTGGAGGTGAAAGAAATTGTACAAGTCATCTACTCCAAACCTTTTTATAGATGAGGAAAGTGAGGCTCAGAGAGATTAATGAACTTTCTCAAGGTCACACAACTAGTAAATGCAAAATTCTAACCGAGGTCTTCTAACTCCACATTCAGTTTATGACTAATAACTAATTCATGACTAATTACTAAATCCAACAGATACTTTATATGAATTCTTCTTCATCCTTATAATGCTTTGAACATTAGTCCTTTTTAAAAAATATTTTAGGTCATTAAATATTTCCCTATTACATGTAAAAAATTTTTACCAACTTTTTTTATTTTGAGTTACAAATTTTCTCCATCTCTAAAGTCCCTAACACTTTCTTGAGGAGGCAAGTAATTTTATTTTGATTATGCATGTGAGGTCATGCAAAACATTTCTAAATTAGCCATGTTGCAAAAGAAAACACAAACAGAATAAAACAATAAAAAAGAAAATAAAAATGTATGTTTCAATCTGCATTCAGAGTTCAACATTTCTCTCTGCAGCGAAAGCATTTTTCATCATGGGTCTTTTGGAATTGTCTTGGATCATTGTCTTGATCAGAGTAGCTAAGACTTTCACAGTTGAACATTCTTACAATATTGCTGTTACTGTGTACAATGTTTTCCTGGTTTTGCTCACTTCAGTTTGCATGAATTTGTATAAGTATTCCCAGGTTTTTCTGAAACCATCCTGCTTATTATTTCTTATGCCACAATAGTATTCCACCACAATCATATACCACAACTTGTACAGCCATTCCCCAATTGATAAGCATCCCCTCAATTTCCAGTTCTTTGCCACTGCAAAAAGAGCTGATATATTGATATATATATGTATATGTATATGTATATGTATATGTATATGTATATGTATATGTATATGTATATGTGTATGTGTATGTATATATAAGTTCTTGCCCAGGAGCTATATAAACACAATTACAAAACACTTTTCACACAAATAAAGTCAAATCTAAATAATTGGAAAAGCATCAGTTGTTTGTGGGGAGGCAGAGTTAATATAATAAAAAAAAGACAATTCTGCCTAAGTTAATTTACTTATTCAGTGCCATACAAATCAAACTATCAAAAATTATTTTATAGAGCTAGAAAAAATAATAACAAAGTTCATCTGGAAGAAGAAAGGGTTCAGAATATCAAGGGAATTAATGAAAAGAAGTGATAGGGAAGGTGGCCTAGTCATACCAGATCTTAAATTGTACTATAAAGCATCAACCATCAAAACTACTTGATAATATCTAATAAACAGAGTGGTAGATCAATGGAATAAGTTAGGTATGTAAGACAGTAGTCAATAACTATAGTAATTCACTGTTTGATAAACCCAAAAACTCCAGCTTCTGGGATAAGAACTTAATATTTGACGAATACTGCTGGGAAAACTGGAAAATAGTATGGCAGAAACTAGGCATAGACCAACATCTTATACCCTATACTAAAATAAAGTCAAAATGGGTAGACAGTTTAGTTATAAAGGTTGATACTATAAGCAAACTGGGAGAGTAAGGAATAGTTTACCTGTTAGATATGTGGAGAGCAGAAGAATTTATGACCAAATAAGAGATAGAGAACATTACAAAATGCAAAATGAATAATTTTGATTACATTAAATTGAAAAGTTTTTGCACAAAACCAATGCACCCAAGATTAGGAGGGAAGCAGAAAATTGGGAAAGCATTTTTACAATCAGTAGATACCCTTTCACAACCTTTGATAAAGTCCTCATTCCTAAAATATGTAGAGAACTGAGTCAAATTTATAAGAATACAAGTCATTCTCCAATTGTTAAATGGTCAAAGGATATGAACAAGCAGTTTTCAGATGAAGAAATTAAAGCTATCTATAGTCATATTAAAAAATGCTCTAAATCACTAATGACTGGAGAAATGCAAATCAAAACAACTCTGAAGTACCACATCACACCTATCAGATTGGTTAACATGACAAAACAGGAAAATGATAAATGCTAGAGATGTGGGAAAATTGGAAAACTAATGCGTGGTTAGTGGACTTGTGAATTGATCCAACCATTCTGGACAGCAATTTGGAACTATATCCAAAAGGCTATAAAACTATGAATACCCTTTGACCCAGCAATACCACTTCTAGGTCTGTATCCCAAAGAGATCATACAAATGGGAAAAGGACCCATATGTACAAAAATATTTATAGCAGCTCTTTTTGTGGTGGCAAAGAATTAGAAATTGAGGGGATGCCCATCAATTGGGGAATGACTGAACAAGTTGTGGTATATGAATGTAATGGAATACTATTGTGCTATAAGAAATGATGAGCACACAGACTTCAGAAAAACCTGGAAAAACTTGAATGAACTGATGCTGAGTGAAGTGAGCAGAACCAGGAAAAGATAGTACATAATAACAGCCACATTGCAATGACTAACTTTCTTAGCAATGCAAGGATCCAATACAACTCTAAAAGACTCATGGTGGAAAATGTTGTCCATATCGAGAAAAAAGAACTACTGAGTCTGAATGCAGATTGAAGCATATTATTTTCTCTCTCTCTCTGTTTTTTAACTTTTTTTATTTGCTTTTTTTTTTCTTGTGCTTTCTCCCATTGGTTCTAATTCTTCTTTAGAAGATGAGTAATGTGAAAATAGGTTCAATATGAATGTATTTGTAGAGCCTATATCAAATTACACACTGTTGTGGGGTGAGTGAGGGAGATGGGGGCAAAATTTGGAACTCAAAATCTTATGGAAGTGAATGTTGAAAACTAAAAATGAATTAATTAATTTAAAAATAAAAATAGGTTCTTTTCCCTTTTCTTTCACTTCTTTGGGACACAGACCTAAAAGTGGCATTTCTGAGTCTGAGTCAAAGGGTATCCACAGTTGTATAGCCCTCTAGGTATAGTTTCAAATTGTTTTGAAGAATGGTTGCAGTAGTTCACAACTCCACCAACAGTGTAATAGTGTCCCAATTTTTCTGCATCCACATTAGGATTTGTTATTTTCTTTTTCTATCATGTTACCCAGTCTGATAGGTGTGAGGTGGTACCTCAAAGTTATTTTATTTGCATTTCTCTAATTAATAGCGACAAAGCATTTTTGCATATGGCTATAGATAGGTTTGATTTCTTCTTCTGAAAAATGCTAGTTCATATCCTTTGACCAATTAGAAATTGAGGAATGGCTCCTATTTTTCTAAATTTGGCTCAGTTTCCTATATATTTAAGAAATGAGGCTTTTATCAGAGTAACTTGCTGAAAATTTTCCCCAGTTTCCTATTTTCTTCTCATTTTGGCTGCATTAATTTTGTTCTAAAGCTTTTTAATTTCATGTAATATTTTCCATTTCACTTTCCATGATCCTCTCTGTCTCTTCTTTGGACATAAATTCTTCTTATCAATTTATCTAACAGGTGCCTTTTTCCATGCTTCCCTAATTTACTTATGATATCACCATTTATATCTAAATTATTTATCTATATTAATCTTATCTTGGTATAAAGTTCAGACAATGGTTTATATCTAGTTTCTGCCATATCACTTTCTAGTTTTCTCAGCATTTTTTTGTCAAATGTTGAGTTCTTATTCCAAAACCTTGGATCTTTGGGTTTATCAAACACTAGATTACTATGGTTATTTACTACTGTGTGTTGTATACCTAATTTTTCCACAGATCTACCATTCTATTATTTAGTGGGTACCAGATTGTTTTGATAATTTCCACTTTGTAATATAGTTTGAAATATGGAACTGCTATGCTGCCTTCCTTTTGTACCTCTTTTTCATTTGACCAATTCTGCTTTTAAAGGCATCTTTATTTTTAGTATTTTTTGTGCTTCTTCTATCAAGCTGTTAATTGTCTTTTCACAATTTTCTTCCTTTCCTTTCATTTACTTACCTAATTTTTCCTGTACCACTATTTTGATTTTGAAAATTATTTTCAGCTCTTTTGGGAATTTTTTGGGGACTTGTGTCCAATTCACAATTTTCTTGGATGCTTTGCTTGTAGTTATTTTGACTTCATTGCCTTCTTCTAAGTTTGTGTTTTGATCTTCCCTCTCACCATAATGGTTTTTATGGTCAGGTTCTTTATTGTTGTTTGTTCATTTTCTACCCTGTTACTTGATTTGTAATTTTATGTTCATGTTCTGTTTTGTTCCCAGTGTGTGTATGGGTGGGGGGAGGTGGTGTCTGTCTCAAGGTTCAAACTTTTTCTGCACTGCTATTTGTAGAGCTAGTTCTGGGTATTTAAAAATTTTCAGTGCTTCCAAGTTGTTGTAATCTGGGGAGAGGCATGGTCACTGCTCTCTTGGTCTGTACTCTGATGCTTACACAGGAAGGGCCCCTGATTCCTTAGGTTTGCAAATAGCACTGTATATCCTGACAGTACTCCTTGTCCCTTAGAATTGAAAATGATACTGTTCCTCAGGTTCCTGTCCCTTGGGGCCAGAAATGTTACTGTCCTTCAGGATTTCCACTCCCCCTTAACTGAAAGTGCTCCTTTCAACCTTTCATCTGTGACCCAGGAGTGGGTATAAACAATGGAATTTCAAAATAACATCTTCCTGCCCCCAGTGCTAGTATAGGGATACTCTGTAATTTCTTTCTTACCAGTTGCTGCATCTCCTTACCAACTCTGGCTTGGTAGCTCCCAAAGCTTCTGCTGCTTTTGTCATTACCACTTATGTCCACCAAAGTTGTTTCATACAGGTGGGGTCCAGGTCAGCTTCCTTGCCTGTCACAGATCTTTCTCTTTCTGACCTCTTATGTTGTCTTGGACTGAAAGATTATTTCATTCTGACTTTTTGTTGACATTATTACTCCAGAATTCAATTTGAAGCATTATTTTAAAGTTGTTTGTAGGGGAATATCAGGAGAACTCAGTTGAGTGGCTCTCTACTCTGCCATCTTGGCTTCATCACTGGAAGTCCCACTAGTTCTTCTCAATTGAAGTTCTCTTCTCTTTAGTAGATCTTATATTATATTTACCTCCTTTATATTTCTTCCTTTATCTGAACTCTAACTATAGAAATCCTCTAAATGTCCTTCTTTTGGCTCTTCTGCTACTTGCTTTCTATTTTTTTCCCAAAGAGCAAAACAAAGAATCACTTTTAAATTTATATCTCCATTCTTAATTGGTTGCTCAGAATCCTGAATTGGAAATATTATAATTTATACCTGGATTCCACAATCACTTGAAATAAAACAAAAGGAGGTCCCATGAGATCATGGTGTTGTGGAAGGAACACTAAAATGGGAGTTACAATTCCTTGGCTACAGTCATAACTTTCACACTAACTAGCTATATAGACTTGGACTTGGTCTTTTTTTTTTTCTAATCTCTACATTGAGGGGATTGAAGTTTTCTGGAATATTCAAATAAATCTGTTTATTGATGATAGAAGAGGAAATTTCAGAGTTGGAAAAGGCCTTTAAGAGTTTCCATTCTAACCCTCTCCTTATTGCAATATAAAGAGATTCTGTGACTTGTCCAAGGTTGCCCTGTTTGGTGACAACTTAGAAGTAAAACAGGAATTTCCTGAATCCTAAACCATTTCACTTTGTTTTACCCAACTTTGTCTCTTCAGCTGTTGACTTTAAATTTAACTGACCTTCTCTCAAAAATTAATTCACCTAGTCATTTCTGTCAATATTACTATATTCTCTCCTATGTTCAAAATTTTGAAATTATCTTTAATTTTTAGAGCTAATAGGTTACATTTATATAGAACAGTTTATAGATATTTTTTCTCCTAATACCCCTGTTTGATAATACAAATATTGTCATCCAATTTTTCATGTGAAGGAACTGAAATGTAGAACAATTAAATGATTTATTGGGTGTGATACATCTAGTGTGTGACAGTACAGATTCAAACTTAGGTCTTCTGACTCAGTCTTTAATTGCCTACAATATGCCAAGCACTATGCAAAGTACTGGGGATAAAAAAAAAGGGAAAAATAATCTCTTCTTTGAGTTCCTTCCTATGACCTCAAAGTATTTGTGGTTTAATGAGAAATACAACATGCAAACAATTGTGAACAAACAAGATATATACAGATAAATCACAATCAACAGACCAAATGAAGTAACATTAATGAGGAGTCAGATAAGGCTTGTTGTAGGAGGTGATATTGTATCTGGGACTTGAGAAAAAGGCAGGGATGCTGGTAGGAGGAGATAAAGAGGGAGAGAATTTCAGGCATAGAGGATAACCATTTAAAATGCCCAGAATGGGAAGATGAATTATCTTATGTGAAGAACAGCAAAGAAACAAATATTCCTGGATAAAATTGTACATAAGGGTGAGTACATGAGGTTGTAAGAAGATTGGAGATATGGGGGGGCAGGTTGTAAATGCCCTTAAATGATAAATAAAAATATATTTGGTTCTACAGGTGTTAGAGAGCTACTGGAACTTATTGAACAGGGAGAGGGTAATTTGGTGAGTTCTGAACTTTAGGAACATTAATTTGACAGTGGAATAGAAAATGGAATGGAATGGGAAGGGACTTGAGGCAGAAAGACCAATGAAAAGGTTTTTTTAGTAGTCCAATAATAAAGTGATAAGGGGATGCCCTCAGTGGTTGGCTATGTTTAAAGAAAAAAGGAGACATATGTGAAAAATCTTAAGAAGGTAAAGTCAACAGGTTTTGCAATAGATTGAATATGAGAAGGGATGTGAAAGAGTAGGGAGTTGATGACATCTAGGTTTCAGTTTTGAGTAACTGGGAAAATGATGATTATTTCAAGAGTAACAGACAAAGTTGTAAGTGGGAAGAGTTTTGGGGGAAAGATAATGAATTCAATTTTGAACATGTTGAGTTTAAGTTGTATATGGGAGGTATAAACATTTATTAAGTACCTGCCATTTTCAAGCACTTTGCAACTATTATCTCATTTTATCTTTACAATAACTTTGAGAAGCAAGTAGTATAATGATCCCCATATGTAGTTGAGGAAACTGAGGCAGACAGAGGTCAAATAACTTGCCCAAGGGTCATAACTAGTAAGTCTCTGATGCTGTATTTGAACTTAGGTATTCATAACTCCAGGATTAACAATCTTTCTACTGCATTTCAAGGACATTCACTTAGAGATGTTCATTAGGCATTTGGAGATGCAATTTTGAAGGTTAGGAAAGAAGTTAGGGCTGGATAAGTAGAAGTGAGAATGATAAGCATAGGGATGACAATTGAAACCATGAAAGCTAATAAGATCACCAAATGAGGGGACAGCTAGGTGGCACAATGGATAGAGCACTGGTTCTGGAGTCAGGAGGACCTGAGTTCAAATCTGGCCTCAGACACATATAACACTTACTATAGCAGTGTGACCCTGGGTAAGTCACTTAAACCCATTGCCTAGCAAAAAAAAAAGAAAAGAAAAAAAGAAAAAGAAAAGAAAGAAAGGAAAAAAAAGATCACCAAATGAAAAAGTATGGAGGTAGAAGAGTCAGACACCCAGGATGGAGCCCTGAGGAACATACACCTTTAGTGGACATTAACTAGATGAAGATCCAGCAAAGAAGACAAGGAAGGAGGGACCAGTAAGAGGAGAACTAAGATAAAAAGATCGCAGAAATCTAGGAAGAAGAGAGCATTAAGAAGATGATTGAAAGTGTCAAAATTACAGAGAGGTCAAAAAGAACCTTAGGATATTAGATTTGGCAAAATCTTAATTTTTTTCCCCCTTTTCATCCCCAGCACTTAGTACAATGTCTGGCACATAGTAAGCTCTTTCATTAATTAATCAATTAATGAATTAGAAATCCCATGTTTTCCCTCTCCACTGTATACTTTTGTCATAATTTATTAATCACCAAGTCTTGTCAAACTTCCTTCAAAAGATCTATTTTAGTTATTTAGGACTTAGGGTTGCAAGAGGGTTTAGAGTGAGTTTAGTTCAACACCCCTCTACAGCATACCTGACAGTTTTATATCAGCTTTCAAATGAAGACTGATAGTAATGGTAAATCCACTACCTCCCATTACATTTTAGGCAGATTTATTCAAAGACAAACTTGACCACTTACTACATGTGTGACCTTGAGCAAGTTACTTAATGTCTGAAACAATTTTTTCACTTGTAAAACTTGAGGCAGTTAGACTACATGATCTCTAATGCCTCTATCCTGCTCCAAATCCATGATACTATGATTCTAATTATTAGTAAGCTTGTCCTTATTTCAATTCCAAATTTGCCTTTCTGATATTTCCATTGCTTGTTTCTATGTTTTTCCTTCTAGGGCTAAAAAGAACAGTTATGACCCCTCCCCTTTCTTTATAAAACAAATAGGGAGATAACTTGACCTGCTATTTTAATGATATAGGGAAATCCTTAGTAAGAAAACCCTCTCCCAATCCAGCTTGGCACTTCCTCTGCAACTTAAGTCTTAAAGAGTTGCACATAGTATCAAGTGATTCAGTGACTTATCTGGGGTCACAAAACAGTATGTTTGAGAGGTAACTTCTTGGTTCTGATGTTAGCTCTCTAAAAACGATGCAATGATTTCTTTCTTCTGGTTGATGGTATTTCTAGTTCTTCCTATTGCTCTTTCTATGCCATAGAAATCCCCATATCTTTCTTGTGTCCCTTCCATGAGGGATATCCAGTTTATCACTCTCCATGTTTAATTTGGTACCCCAGAATTGAACACTGTATTCCAACTGTAATCTTTCCTAGGTAAAGTCTAGCCTCCCAAATCAACTCCATTTTCTCTTTATTATTGCAGTCTAAAATATTGTTGCCTGCTGTGTCACTTTCCATGGTCATACAGGAAATAATGAGCTGAATGGAGTATGATCCATAAGCTCTAACATGGCATACAAAACTCTTTCTTTTAAAATTGGCAAAGGAATAAATTAATGGATTAATGAATAAAGCAGTATTTTGTTTCTCTCGGGTTTTTTTGTTTCTTTTTAATTCAATTTTTAAAATTTTTCAGTTCTGAATATTTTCCTTCCTCCTCACACACTGAGAAGGCAAGAAAAAAAGATTCATTATAAATATGTGTAGTCATGCAAAACAAATCCCCACATTAGCCATGTCCAAAAGAGAAAGAGGGATGGGGGGTGGAGAGAGACAGAGACAGAGAGAAACAAAGAAAGAAACAAAAAAAAAAGAAAGAAATGTGCTTCATTCTTCACTTTGAGCCAATAAACTCTCCATCTGAAAATAGATTGCATGATTCATCATGAGTCCTTTGGAATTGTATTGATCAGAATTTCCAATTTTTTCAAAAATGATTATCTTTGCAGCATTGTTATTTTGGAAATTGTCTTCCTGGTCCTGCTCATTTTATTTTACATCAATTCATAAAGGTCCTTCTAGGTTTTTCTGAACTTATCTCCTGCATAATATAGCACAATAGTATTCTATTACATTCATATATCATAACTTGTGCCATTCCCCAGATCAATGTCTCCTCAGTTTCCAATTATTTACCACTGTAAAAAGAGCTCTTATTAATAATTTTGTATTTACTAGTCATTTCTCCCTTCTTTTGATCTTTTTGGGATATAGACCTCATAGTGGAATAGCTGGGTCAAAGGGTATACACAGTTTATTAGTTTTTGGGGAATGGCTTCAAAATGTTATTCAAGATGGTTGGATCAGTTCACACATCCAAAACCTGTCCATTGAAGTACCTCTTTTCAAAAAGTCCCTTGAACATTTGTCATTATCCCTTTTGTGTCAATTTATCTAATCTGATGGAGGCAAAATGGTACTTCAGAGGTATTTAACTTGCATTTCTCTAATTCTTTTTTAAATAATTATTTTGTGGATGCTTTTTAAATACATACTGTCACTTCACAATGACATTCCCATCACTGATTATAACCCTCCTTCTTATAATAATGAAGTATATTGAAGCAAAATAAACCAACACCTTTGCCATATCTGACAATTTATGCCTCATTAGTCATCAATGGTCCCCCTCCCTCTCAACCTAGAAGAGGGAGACATGCTTTACTGGCAATTCTTTGAAGTAAAACTTAGTTACTGGAGACTATGCCATAAAAATATTAGAGGTTTATTTTTTCAATGATAATTTCCTTTATATTATTATTGTGGTCACAGGCTAAGCTATTTTCTTGGTACCATTTATATGACTCAGAATTAGTTCATATATGACTTCCCAAATTTCTTTCAATTCTCTCAAATTATCCCAAAACATCTCAAAAACAGTTGTTTTAATTTTCATTTCTCGTATTATTGGTGATTATGACCGCTCTTCATTATTATTGCTGATAACTTGCATTTCTTCATTTTAAAGATTCCTTTTCATATCACTTATTTATTGAAGAATGGCTCTCAGTTTTACATATTTGTGTCCCTTTTCTATATATATTGGATATCAGACCTATACTAGGCATATTTCCCATCCTAATTTAAAGCTTTTATTCTGATTCTAAATCATTGATTAATATTAATTATCATTCATATAATTATCATATATTATGATATATAATTATTTAATCAAAGTTAATATCTATCAAATTATTTTTAATGAAACTTTTAAAAATGTTTATATAATCTATTCTATGTTATCCTTTATGATTACCTTTGACATGCTTGGCTAAGAAATCTTCCTGTAGCCACAATTGTGCACGGAAGGTTCTACTTTCCATTCATTTGTATATACACAAACATATAAAACCACACACATATATACACCTATATGTACACACATGTATATGTGTATATAGGTATATATGTGTATATATGTGTATATATACAATACAAATATATATACATCCATATGTATGTGTATATACACATATACATAAATATATGTTTTGTCCTTATTTCAATTCCAAATTTTTATTTATTTAGATCACATACACAATTGGAGCTTATTGTTATGTTTGTTGCAAATTGATGTTCTAAACCTATTCTCTGCCAAACTGTTTTCCAATTTTACCAGGATTTCTTATCAAATGAGAATTTTACCCCCCACCTCTGCCCAGTAGTATGTGTTCTTGAATTTATTGAACATAAGGCTGTTGTATTTTATTTCTTGTGGTTATTGCTTGACTAGCCCATTCCATTGATTATCATTTTTTTTATTTTTAACAAGTACCAAATAGTTTTGATGATTATTTCTTTAGAGTATGTTGAGATATGATAATATTGCATCTCATTCATTCTTCATCTTGTTATTTATTTTCCAAGCTTCTTTCCATTATATCTGTTCTTTTATACCACCACCTTAATAACCATTATTTCAAGCTGTTTTATGCACATTATTACATTTAGTGTTATAGACTGATGGAATGTATCTACTACAGAGAACATCTAATACAACTTTCTCATTTTACAGATGAGGATTTTCACAACACTTATGTAAGCTAGATAGGGAAGATATTTCTCATTTGATAGGCAGAATATAAAAATCCAAAAAGGAATCAGGAGATATTCAAAAGCAGAATAGGCTATCTCAGAATCTCTACCCTCAATGGAGGTATTGAAGAAAAGATTTAAAACAGTATAGTCAGTATGTGACCTTTCTGCTGAATGCCTAATAATGCTACCCAAAATGATCCCACATGATTTACCCCATATATATTTATTTTGGGTCATGAATGAAGGCTGCTTATTAACTTGTGCTGTAGAATCTTGAAGGAAGTGGAAAAGTGAACAACTCAACATACCATGGAGAGATCACTTGATCACTCCAACCTGTAGCCTTAGCATAGGCAAGTACAGAGAAAAATAAAAAATACTGTGATTCCTGAGTTTGCTGTTGGGAATTCTATTCAGGGAATGAGGCCTGCTACAAAATCTTAGTGTCCCAAACAAGCACAAGGTAGTAGACTAGTAGAAATACAATGTGTATTAAGAAGTAGAGAAACTGGATAATCTGTCAGACTGCAAATTAATTTTGGATAATTATCAGGAACCCGATAAGGCAATACAACACCTTCTGAAATCTTCAGAAGACAACATAGGAATAGAAATAGTACAGGATTTGAAGTCTAGATGACTGGGCTTTAAATTTTTACTATATTCCTATCTGTTTGACCTTGGGTAAGCCTTTGAAATTTAAATGGGACTCTTAGTCCTTATATGCAAAACAGGTGAGAGAGAGGTTACTAGATGATTTTTGAGGTTCTTTCTACCTCTAACTCAAAGATACTATGAACTACCGGTTCCCCCATGGGGGGCATAGTTGGTCCTCCTGATGCTTAGGTAAAATATGAATCATTGCCCATTGCTGTAGCATCTGGACAAACACAGCCACAAATTTGATCCCAGGAACTGATTGGTAATTTAATAATAATCTATTGGCTCATGTTTCCACCCAAAAATTTTTGGTGCAAAATCCATGTTAGGCTCATTTCAATTTTCCCCTACAGATAAATTTAATTTCATTCCTTCCAGGCTTCTAAGGCATATAAACATAAAATATCTATTCAGGGAAATAATGAAAACAACAAAATATATATAAATATTTACATATAGGTAGATATATGTATACATACATATGTATATACACGCATATACATATAATAAATATATGTATAGGAGAAGAATGGTTAAATAGATACAATAAAAAATAGCTACCACACAACCCCTCCCAGTCTTGAGTAAAGAGTGTTCCCTTCCTCTCCACCATAGAGTCATCTCATTCCTCTAATGAAACAAACTCATAATACCAGTGAGGAAAGTCAATGTCTCAAGCACTGCTATCACAGTTCTCAGGGTAGAATGTATGTGTTTCTCATTCCTTTCCCTCTAGAGTGAACAGCAGCTCCAGAAACCAGCAGTAACCTTCCCCTTATTTCTGCCTACAGCTTCAACATTCATATGTTATTGAACTTGCTTGGATAATTCTTTCTTTAATGTCATAAACTTCCAACCTACCTAGGTCTACCTCCCCTGATCGTTTAGGCCCCAAAACTGCTCAAGAACATGGAAGATCTTCTTTCTCCTGCAAAATCATTCTACTTTCCTAGTCAATTTATTTTTTCACCAGATGTCTTTCTTTCTCCAAGCAATTCTTGCTCAGTGCCTTGCAAATGTATCAAAGTCTACACTGTGTAACATCTCTGTGGAAGTCTGGGATACCACAAAAGTTGTCCAAAAGGGAATTTGAGTTTGCAAGACAATGAAAAAGGAACTTCCTGAGTGTGAACAATGGATGTAGCTAAAAAATGTCTAATTCAGCCTTATCATTGGGGCTTTTTTGTATATTCATCCCCCCACCCTACCCCCCGCCCCGGCAAGATTCTACTAAGCTATGACTCCACTTAATTATTCCCATGGGACTGATCTACCACTCTTTCCTATGAAAGTGGTGTTTGGGTATCAGAGTGGCAAGGTCAGAGGGAAAGGTAGTTATCTGGGGTGGAAGGGGGAGAAATCATAGCTGATATTGGATGTTATTGCTGTCTAGTACTACTACTGTTCAATGTTCAAAATGCTATTTGCTATGACCAGTGTCAGCCAGAGATAAAATTTGGAATTGGAACAAAGATACAAAACAGCTATGGAAAGTATCAAAGCCAACACTATATTCTAGAGTTGTGAATATTGCCAGCTATCATAGAATAAGGAAGAGCAGTTAGCAGCATGGCAATGAGACTGATTCATCTATTAGAGCCTCTTTGACTTTCTGTGTAATATCAAAATTCCTATGCATATGATTTGTTTTCCTAATCTTTCTTCCCACACTCCTGAGAATGTTGAGATCAGTGAGAGTTGATTGGACTAAATATTTCATAGAGTAGCTCTTAACAAGCATCTCATTAATGTAATTTGCATAATAAAGTGTGTGTGGGTATAATGTAGATTATCTTTGCATTATAAATATAGGGGGTCAAGTAGATAGGCAATGGGTAATGGGGGCTAGAACCATTTGATATTTCCATAATTCTCATATTTCAAAGGAATATTCCATTTTCTTTTGCAATACATATAGATCAATATTGTATTAGGGACTTGGGCCTTGAGTGTTTTGAGAGTTTGTGTGTAGAGAGAGATGTGAGTAGCATCAGAGGGTTTGTAGAGACCCCTGTTGAGTACTACAGCCTTTGGGAAAACTAGTGCATGAAGACTGGATATCCTTTGACAAAATGACTTCATTCATGACATTAACATGACCTGGTGGCTAAAATCTGCAACACTTCCTAGATGGATAATTATTTAATTAATGACTTGTCCATCAGGTGGCATTACCCTCAACTCTTAGCTTTCAAATGAAAGCTATCCAGTATGCAAAGGCATATAATATGTTATGTGACCACAAGGTGGCAAACACACACTTTGTGTCCCTCAATGGGTTGGGTGTGACTGTATGCTACAGGCAAAATTTTGACTACTCTCAGTCTTTCATGGGGTTTTGTCATTGTCCCAAACAGGAAGTTCTTCTTTAATGTCCTTATGGCCTCACATTCTCCTTTGACAAACTTCATGGCCTCTCAAACTCCAAATGAGATGAAACGATGCAGATAAAGCTATAACACTTTCTTCACTAACTTTGGTTACAACCAAGTCACTGGAATAGATTTAAAAAAAAAAGAAAGAAAGTTGGGGTCAAATCTTGGATGTTACTTAGTACCTGTGTGACTTTGAGAAAATATCTTAGCTTTTATGTAACTCAGATTCATTATGTGTAAAATTGTTGTTGTTCATCCTTCACTTTCGAAGAGGCTTAATGACATCATGGGTTGTCTTGACTCAAGCATACATTTGATTTAAGTGAGGCAGAATTGTACAAAGTCATTAGCTTCACTCTCCCAGAGTCATTAAAATCCAGTAGCAAGACAAAACTCAAGATGACTGTGATGGTCCGGGATGCAGTGGATGATCTCGGTGACTTTGATGTCTGACCAAGCTCTAAGTGCTCTACAATGCCTGCTTTACCTGCCATCATGACTTCTGAAACAAATTGTTCTCATCTATCCATTCTTCTGGGGGAATCTTCACATGCTTACGGTAGATATCACTTTAACTCATTGATGGGTTTGAAGCTTGTTGGCTACCCTCAACCTGGTTTAGCCCTATCTGAAAGATGGCTTTACTGGGGTGTGAGTGCTACATGTACTAAAGCTTCTTGGAGCCATAAGTGAGAGTTGAGTGACAGGTGGACACCAAAGGTGGATAAGCAGCCATGAAAAGTGTTCAGTAAGCCCTCACACCAGAGATGCTAGTACTCACAGAACACCCCATACACTCCATATGTAAAAATTAAATGTGTAAAATTAAGGTGTTAAAATTACATGTAAAATTAAGGAGTTGGAGAAAGTGGCATGTAAGATGCATTTCAACACAATCTATCATCTATCTTCAAATCAAGAAATAGTTCTCACAAGTTGATGTGATTAAAAAAAATCAGTTACTAGTGATAAGGTTCTCCAAACTTAGTTAATCTATTCCTTAAATATCAGTCTTTTTTCTATGGCCATAGGCTTAAGCCATCATTCTAGCATGAACTTCCCATTTTTAACCCCCAGGGACTAGTACCCCAGTTCCATTTAACCAACAACAATTAGCTTTTACAAAGACATATTTGCTTTGAAGATACAGAAAACGTAAAAATAGAGACCTCCCAATGCCTATAGAGAGATAAACTATCCTATACCACCTCAGTGTATGGGGACAGTGGTCTCCCATTTAATGCAGTTTCTACATAATTTTGTTCACATCAAGTTCATATGCAAATACTATATCAGAGCTACATGAACCTTGTCTAAACAGCTGCAATGTCCTGGAAAGTTTTTCTCGCTTCCTTGAAGGTGTGACCTCAAAGCTAAACTGGCTTACTGTAAAGTCCTACATGCACTCCACTCCTTCTGGTGAGCTGCTCTCCTGACCTTTTAAAACTTGCAAAGTTTTAACCTCCAAACTCATTCATTGAAAATAAAAGAACCAAGACCAAGGCAAAGAACTGAGGCCTATGAAAATGAACCTATATAAGCCTCAGACACAAAAGACCTAAGGTCTTTCCTTTCATATCATTATCTCTCAGCAAATTGGCTCCAAATGAGAGGAATTCAAATAAAGGGAGGGAATATAGTCAATTAGTGCTTTTTGAACGTGCACATCAAAACTACCATCAAGTTCTGGCTATGCATTGGCAGGTAATTGGAAGGGCTATATTCATTATATAGTTAGCAGAAAAGAACTAGGTAGAGATATTCAAGACATCCTCTGTGTCCAAGGCATTTCTATCATATGTCATTGTGACTCTCCCAGAAGCAAGATCCCAAAACTCTTACATATAAGGAACTACCAGCATCATTCTGCACATGCTAATGAGGTCTAGGTTCAATGGTCAATGTGCCATTACATTCACATATAAATGGGTACATTTGCTTATATGCATATGTATATAAATACATATATAAGCACATGTACACATATATGCATTATATATCCAAATATATGCACACATGAATGCAAAAATATTACATTTTATATGTGTGTATATATAGCACATAGTAACATATCTATCAATTACATATTCTGATATATTTCAATATATTTTATTTGTGTATTCATATATGCATATGATATTTTATATCAATAAATTTTCTACTACTTAGAGTGTTAGAATATTGTCAGGGTTCCTCCACCCCCTCATAGCAATGTATGTATGAAAAGTACATGCCTGTACATAAACATATGTACATAAATATGTGTAATGTACATGTATGTGTTTGTGTGTGATTGTGTCTATATGTTAATACTCTGATGTATCTGCTACCTCATCAATCTAGAAAACCCCTTCAGTAGTGCAGATTTCAGTTGACCTAAAATTTTCATTTGAAGTAACTTTTCCATGTCCCACAAATCCTTTGCAGGGTAAATCCAACATGGTAGGGCTCTTCCTATTAAAGTGAATTTGTTATGTAATGAGTAGAGAGCTGAATTTAAAGAACTGGGTTTGAACCCTATCCAGATACTTACTAGCTGATCAAGTTGCATCCCATTATTTCTAAGGTCTTCTGTAGGTATACAGAGATGAGTCTCAATTTAATAAACAATAAGTTTAGCAGGTTCTTGTCTTCTCTAAACTTTTTAATCTATTATGTGACTATAAATATGTGATCTATGTAGGGAATATTATTGACAGTGTTTGCCCACTCTCTTCTACTATCTTTGTGAAGAATTTATATATAATTAGCATAAATATTTTATAAAAATGAGGTCAATGTATGTCAGTTAATATTGGTGTATGCCTGATTGTCTATCTTGTATAAATAACATTCATGATTTTTCTTTTTCCAAACACTAATCATCTTGCTCTTTTATGTGTAGATTAAAAATAGATTCTCCAATGCAGGAAAAACTATGGTGCAAGCATGAAGCCCTGTCTTGCTATTTAATCTGGTCAAGTTGTCTGTTTCTGCAAGAGTCAGAAAAACCAGAACTGAAATACTTCTTCTAATGTTTAGTATTTGTGTGACCTTAGGTGAATCATATCACCTCTCTCAGTCTCAGTTTACTCTTCAATAAAATGAGGATAATGATATTTGTAGTACTAATCTCACAGGATGATTACGAGTCTCATATACAATATCAAATGTACGTTATATTGTATGTGTATACACACATACGTGTATGTGTGCATATACATACACACACAGAGCTTTGTAAACTTGAATGTGATGCATTAATTTCAGAAAATAGGACCTTGGTTTTCCTTAGTGGATTTTTCAATTCTTCCCATACCTGTATTGTGGAGTTATTTTGATATTAGTGTTCAGATGTGAGGCAATAATATTATTTAAGAAGGAAAGGTGATGTCATAGTAATGTTGACAGTTTCTTACCCCTTTTTCCATTTATTTGGTCTCTTCCTTCCACATTCATCTTTAAATAATGTTAAGGTGATCTGACTTAATTTCTATTCACATCAAATTTTTCTGCAAACTTATTTTCTTCTTTCATTGCTTCTAAGTATTTTTACCATATTTTTCTGTAAGATTTTGAAAATAAGTTTCCATTATAAACTGTTCATATTATAAACTAATGTTGCTCCACAATATGATGTCTCTCTACTTCACAAAGAAATCACTTGAGGCAATTTATTTGCATTGTTCATTTAGAAAATAGTGAAGGTTCGTGTCAATACCTCTAACTTTCATTAAATATCTCATTTTACAAAATAAATAACTAATTCAAATAGGTCAGATTTAAGGTGTTTCAATTTCATATTTAATATTTTTAATATATTTATCATCTATCCTTTTAAAAAATTTTAATATTTTATTTTCCCAATTACATGTAAAAACAATTTTAACATTCTTTTTTTCAAATTATGAGTTCCAAATTCTCTCCCTTTCTCCCCTTCTCCCTTAACTGAAAAGTCAAGCAATTTGAAACAGGTTAAACATGTGTAGTCATGCAAAACACATTTCCATGTAAGTCATATTATGAAAGAAAACACAGAGCAAAGAGAAAAAGAAAGTAAGGAATAGTATCTTCAATCTGCTTTCAGACTGCACCTGTTCTTTCTCTGGAGATGGATAGTACCTTTCATCATAAGTCTTTCAAAATTGTCTTGAATCATTGCATTTCTGAGAATAACTAAGTTATTCACAGTAAACCATCATACAATATTGCAGTTACTGTGTACAATGTTCTCCTAGTTCTGCTCATTTCACTTTGCATCAGTTCATGTAAGTCTTTCCAGGTTTTGCTGAGAGCATCCTACTTGTCATTTCTTATGGCGCAAGAGAATTCCATCACAATCATATACAATAATTCATTCAGCAATTCCCCAATCAATGGGCATCCCCTCAATATCCAATTCTTTGCCACCACTAAAAAAGCTGCTACAATTATTTTTGTACATATAGGTCTTCTCTCTCTCTCTCTCTCTCTCTCTCTCTCTCTCTCTCTCTCTCTCTC
>NW_020941197.1:28760573-28788025 GCF_900497805.2 Vombatus ursinus
CTCTCTCTCTCTCTCTCTCTCTCTCTCTCTCTCTCTCTCTCTCTCTCGCTCGCTCTCTTTCTTTGGGATATACACCTAGTAGTGGTATTGCTTGGCCAAAGAGGATGCATGGTTTTATAGCGTTTGGCACATAGTTCTAAATTGTTCTCCAGAATGGTTGAATCAGTATACAACTTCCTTAACAGTGCATTAGTGTTTTGATTTTCTTACATCCCCTTCAACATTTGTTATTTTTCTTTTCTGTCCTATTAGCCTATCTGACAGGTGTGAGGTGGTAAGTCAGAGTTGTTTTAATTTCATTTCTCTAATCAATAGTGATTTAAAGAATTTTTTCACATGATTTATTTCATCTGAAAACTGCCTATTCATATCTTTGACAATTTATTAATTGAGGAATGGCCTTTTTTTCTATAAATTTGACTCTGTTTTCTAACTTGAGAAATGAAATCTTTATCAGAGGAACTTGCTGTATTTTTTTCACACTAACGATTACAACTATGTATTTCCCTCCTTCCTATTTTCCCCCTGTTTATTCTTCCCTCTCTCCTTTCACCTTGTCCATTCTCAAGTGTTTTGCTTCTAACTTTTACCTCCACCAATTTTCTCTCCCCTCTATCAGCCCTCCCTTCTCTTATCCCCTTACATTCCTACTTTCCTGAATGGTAAGTCAGATTTCTATACCCAATTAAGTGTGTACGTTATTACCTCTTTGACACAATTCCAATGAGAATAAGGTTCAAACATTCCCTGACACTTCCCACATTTCCTCCTCCACTGTAAAAGCTCTTCCTTGCCTCTTTGATGTGAGATAATTTACTCCATTCTACCTCTCCCTTTCTCCCAGTGAATTCCTCTTTCTCATCCTTATTTTTTAGATAATAATCCATCATATTCAACTCACACCTGTGCCCTCTGTTTATGCATACTCCTTCTAATTGCCCTAATAATGAGAAAGTAAGAGTTACAAGTATCATCTTTCCATGAAGGAATGTAAACAGTTTAACCTTATTGAATCCCTTATGATTTCTCTTTCCTGTTTACCTTCTTTAATGCTCCTTTTGAATATTACATTTGAAAGTCAAATTTTAAATTCTACTCTAGTCTTTTCATCAGGAATGCTTGAAAGTCATCTATTTCATTGAATGTTCATTTTTCCCTGACGGATTATACTCAGTTTTGCTGGGAAGGTGATTCTTGGTTGTAATCCTAACTCTTTTTCACTTCAGAATATCATATTCCAATCATGATGATCCTTTAATGTATGAACTGCTAAATCTTGTGTTATCCTGACTTGAATTATTTCTTTTGGCTGCTGGCAATATTTTTCTCCTTACCCTGGGAGGTCTTGAATTTGGCTCTAATATTTCTTGGAGTATTCATTTTGGGATCTCTTTCTGGTGATTGGTGGATTGTTTAAATTTCTATTTTATCCCCTGGTTTTAGAATATCAGGACAGTTTTCCTTCATAATTTCTTAAAAGATGATGTCTAGGTTCTTTTTTGGATAATGGTTTTCAGGTAGTCCAATAATTTTGAAATTATCTCTCCTGGATATATTTTCCAGGTCTGTTGTTTTTCCAACAAGATATTTCACATATTCTTCTATTTTTTCATTCTTTTGATTTTGTTTTATTGTTTCTTGATGTCTCATAAAGCCATTAGCTTCCACTTGCCAATTCTAATTTTTAAGGAATTATTTTCTTCAGTGAATTTTTGTACCTCTTTTTCCTTTTGACCAATTCTGCTTTTCAAGACATTTGCTCTTCAATGGATTTTTATGCCATTTTTTTTTTTTGCCATTTGGCCTATTCTGTGCTTTAAGATGTTATTTTCTTCAGCATTTTTTATGCCTCCTTTACTGAGATTTTGACTCTTTTTTTCATGATTTTCTTGCATCACTCTCATTTCTCTTCCCAATTTCCCTCTTCCTCTCTCAATTGATTTTTACAATCCTTTTTGAACTCTTCCATGACCTGGGGCCAATGCATATTTTTCTTTGAGGCTTTGGATGTAAGACTTTTGACTTTGTTTTCTTCTAATCTGTTTTGATCTTCCCTGTTACCATAGTAACTTTCTATAGTCAGGATCTTTTTTCTGTTTGCTTGTTTTCTAGCCCTTTTTTATTTTACTTTTAACTGTATGCTAAAGTGGAACTCTGCTTCCAGAATGGAGCAGACACCATCCCAAGCTTTAGGTTCATTTGTGCAGCTGTTTTCAGACATACTTCTAGGAAATTGTAAGTTTTCAGTTCTTCTAAAGTGGTGTGATCTAGGGAGAAATGTGTTTACTACTCTCCTGTATTGTTCACTAACCTGTGAGTGACCACAAGCACTATTTTCCATTCTAGAACTGTGACCAGAGTCCTTGATCCTCTGCGGTCACAAGTTCTATTGTACTAGTGCACCTCCTAACCCTGGGACTGAGGCCCAGGACTGTTGCGAGATCTAGATATGGGCATTACACAGAATCCTGCCCCCAGTTCTAGCAAAGGGACACCTATAATCTCCTTCTGACTAGTTGTCTGACCCCCTTATGGTCTGTGCACTGAGATATCCAGAAACTACCATTGCCACCATTTGGTTCAATCACTCCCAAGGCCTGCTTCTGGTTTTCTGGGGCCTGATCTGTGCTGACACGGCCTGCACTGGACTGTACTTTACTCTTATCCTGGTTCAACAGACCTTCCCTGCTGATTGTATAAGTCATCTTGGGCTGAAAAATTGTTTAACTCCATCCTTTTGTGTGTTCTGCCATTCTAGAATTTGTTTTGAGGCATTACTTAAAGGTATTTGAAGGGTTTGGGGGAGAGCTCAGGTGAGTCCCTGCCTTTTCTCTTTCATCTTAGCTCCACTATTTATCTTTTATTTTAACATGTTGTTGATTTTTTTTGCTCTAATAACTATATGATCTGACTGCATTTAAACAATTGGTTTAGCAATGACCCCCACATTGCTAAGAAGCCATTTCCTTTCTGTTGAGATGTAGTTAAATTTGTTTTTATAATGTTATTTGGTGATTGCCATTTCCTATGTATCCTGACTCCCATCTTGAAGAAAGTATTCATAATATATGAGCATAATATTATTAACCAACCTAAAGGCCATTTACTTTTTTTCTTGATTCTATATCATGTACTCCATTTTTTTTGCTGTCTTCCTAAATGCCTACCTTTAAAATAATCATTGTTAAAGTATATAATTATTTAATTTGCAGGATCTTATCAAGTTCTTTGTCAAATATCTTATCTTCTGCAATGGTGGCTGTTACATAAGTAGTTGCTGTTTTGTTTTGTTTTTTTTTTTTTTGGCTAGGCAACGGGGTTAAGTGACTTGCCAAGCTAGTAAGTAGTTACTGTTTTTATAGTAATCCTGTTGTTTAAGTTCATCATGAGTACTGTAAAATATGAGATCATCCCATTTAAATGATATTGTTGGTATTATTCAGGCATTTCAGACTCTTCATGAGCCTTTTTAGGATTTTGTTGGCAAAGATACTGGAGTGATTTGCTGTTTCCTTCTCCAGCTCATTAGACAGATGAGGAACAGAGGCAAACAAGATTAAGTGAGTTGCTTGGGGTCATGCACCTAATAAGTGTCTGAGGTTGATTTGAACTCAGGAAGACAAGTCTTCTTGAGTTCAGGTCCAGTGCTCTATCCACTGTGCACCTAGCTGCCTATTTAAATGATATTTTTTACCATTGGCCGCATGATAAAATCAATTCTGCCAACTCCTTTATTTGTTTCTCTAAGGGGCCACTCTAAAGTATTCTTCCATATAACTACAGATTTCCTTTGTCTTTTGGTATCATTTGTATCAAGAAAGTCAAGACAGATATAATATCTAAAGAGAATCACTGGCTGTTGTATAAGGATTTCATAATTTAGAATGACAAGTTACATTAATCGTTAGAGATGATCTTTAAAAAATGATTCTTAGCATTCTCAGCCTTCTTTTCCATCATTCTGCCTCTGTTGCTGAAGAAAAGAAGTTGCATAGGATTGAGGGTCATTCTCTTTTTTTATTTCATTGATTTCCATAGAATTCTTCACATTTGGCCAACTTTCTGGTAATGGACCTCTGTGTACCAAGAAGATTTGACTTGAATGGTAAATACTATCCATCACTAGGATTTTACCTGAAGCTTTTCCAGCATGAATGAAAGTACTGTGTACTTAGAAGATTTGACTTGAATGGTAAATAGTGTCCATCACCAGGATCCTACCTGAAGCTTTTTTTACTAAGGCTTAAAACATAGAACTTGTTCTCTATTGCTATATATTTTGAGAAACCAGGGTCTCTTTCATACCATAAAGAAGGACTAGAATAAGATTTTATGGAGTTCCTTCACTGCACTACTGTTAATCTACTTTTATTCTCTTTAACAGTTTGACTCAATTTCTTTAAACTTATTTTTCAATTTAATTGAATTTTCAACATCAGAGCACAAGTGCATATCCTTCCAAACACATGCATACACATATCTACACATATAATATACATAAACAGTGGCATGGGTTCCTGGACTTCTTTATCTTTTCTCATTATTTCAGTCAAGTCTGAAATTTATCTATACAGGAAAAAAAACTATCTCTAATGCAAAAGTATTCAAAAGAAAGCTTTGGTAATCCTTTCACATGTTTATGACAGATTTTGCAAGCCATTCCGAAGGAAAGAGAAGAAAGCTTTGATGGTGATCCATCCAAATGGATCAAGTGGACCAAAGAGAAGACCAAAGGATTATCACAATTTTCTTTTGTATATTTAGGATAAAATGTTAGAAATCAGGAAAATAGAAAGATATATCAAGTAAATATGTGAAAGGTCCCAAGATTCTGAGTACAGGTATCTGCAGAGGTTCACTTGACTTAATGACTTTTCTTTCCCCTCACTATTTTGAGAGGTATTGGGAAAAAATAGGTAAGACATTATATGTAGGATAAATAAAAAATATGCCAACAATAAGAAAATAATTTTCCCAGAATGCAATGGGTGGAGGAATATGGAAGAAGACACTGAGCAAGAGTTATTATAATAGCAAGGGAATCCTGGAAAAAAGAAATAGAATAACATTATGAGAAAGAGAACTTTCACATTTGCAAATTGAAGGGCCATATAGTTCAAATGATCATGCATCATGGAAGAGGAAAATGAGTCATAGAGTTCTATATACCAATAGATTTTGCTCAAAGGAAAATTGGAGAGGCAAATGCAGTAAAATAACAACACCATGGGAATGATAAAATTGTAAATATATATAACATTTGAGTTTTAACACATGCCTAAACTTCTCATGAGCCCTTATAGAAATAAAAAAGTGAGATATAGACTCCAACCTGGGATCTTCAATTTAGTCCCTGAGACACTGACTTCTCCCATTTGTAATTTTGAGTTGTTTTGTGGGCAAGGTTATGCCTCTCAGGAAAGAGTAAGAGGAAAAGAGAAAAGCACAACAGGACTGAGGGTCAATGAGATGCAAATGTTAACTCCTTTCTCTCTTCATTAATCTTGTGAATAAATATTGTATAATTAAATGTTCATTGGAAACTTTGGTTTGCTTTCAGTAGTGATATTGAACTTTCTCTGAGGAGAGCCATATTTTATTTTCTCAGATTGATTATAGGTAGAGACTAAAGGTATATGAGATCATTAAATTATCAAGAAAGCCCCAAGACCAAACTGAGGTCCAGATCTGAATAGATGCTTTGATAATATGCATTGGGTTACATTTAGCAGAGATGGGGCAAAATAATCATCCAAAGAATTACAAAGATGTAGAGGTATTTTTGTGGTTTGATCACTAATATTGGAGATATATGAAGACATTATTTATCATCAAAAATTCCGTTGGTGAGTTCACATGTGAGAGGATGGTTAAAAATTACAATGGGCAGAAGAGCAAAAAGAAGCTATCTGAATTGGACTTACGTGTCCCTTTAAAAATATGAATTCCTTTGGCCGATTTTGTTTTGATAAAACAATCACTTCCCAATAACAATCTCTTAAATATCTTCCCACATAAACTATGCAAAATTGCCTGAAATAACAATTTATACTGCAAGAACACCTAACACTATGCAACCAGAATTTGCCATTTGTTAAAAGATAGGTGGTATTTTATTACTTCATCAGGAAGGAGGCAATATTGATCATTTTATTGGATCAAAAATATTTTTTCTTTTAGTGTCTTTGCTTAACCTGGTGTAATAATTTTGCATTTTTATAGTTTATTTTAGTTTCTTAGCTGTAAAGTATTCATACAAGTCTTTTTCATGTTTCTATGAATTCTCCAAATTCTCTTTACTTAAAATCTGATATGTCATTAAAAAGAGATGTTGAAATTTATTCAGTGATTCCCCAGTTAATGGGAACGTTCTTTTTTTACATCATTTTGCTATTTTAAGAAGTGGAAATTTTGCTATTTTGCTATGCTGTATATGGAACTTTTCTTTCTCTCACTGAGGTCTGAATATAAGGATAGTAATGGAATCAATGAGTCAAAGATTATGAACAGTTTAATAACTTTCTTCACATAATTCTAAAATGTTTTATCGGAGTCAGTGTCAAGATGGCACAGCAGAGGCAGCAACCCAGTCAAAATTTTGCAACATTCCTCTCCAAAAACCTTTAAAATAACATTCAAATCTAATTCTAAAGCAGTGTAGCCAACAGAAGGTCAAGGTGAGACTTTTTTTCTAGCTCAAGACAATTCAAGATATTGTCAGAAGAAATCTGTGACGTCAGGGTGGGGATCAATGTGGTGTGCATGCAGTTGTATTACCATCATGTGCCTAAGAGGCTGTGACAACAACTGAAAGAGCACTTGAAATCTCAGTCCAGAGATGGCAAAGAGGAAAGGTACCTAGTCAGAAGGAGATTACAGAAGACTAATTCTGGTACTGAGTGTAGGATCCAGTGTTACTCAGCAACTTACTTGCCCATATGTAGTTCTGAGTCATGGTTCATGGCAGAGAAGAATTCTTGTGGTTCATCACATGGAAGCAAGAACCCTGGTCACCATTCAAGGGCCCCAAGGATAACTAACACTTGTGACTGCAAGGGGAACAAGGGACCTTCCTGAACAAAGACCTAAGTGCAGACCAAGAAAAAAAGTGATCATACCTTTCTCCGGATTATATCATCTTGGAAGCATCAAAAACTTACAGACCCTCAGAATTAATTCTGAAAACTGTAATGTGAAAAAGTACAAAGATTGGGACAGTGCCTCTTCACCCCCAAGTGAGAAGAGCCAAACTTTAACATAAAGTTCAAAAGCAAGAAATAGACTGGAAAAATGAGCAAAAACAAAACAAAACAAAACAAACCCTGACCATAAAAATCTACTGCAGTGACAAGAAAGATCAAAACATGCACTCAGAAGAAGGTAATGTGAAAATAGCTACAAGTAAAAAAGCAAATTGAGCACAAGCCCAACAAGAATTCTCAGAAGTTAAAAACAGAGATGAATGGTAGAGGGAAAATGGGAAAAGAAATGATAGTGCTGCAAAAAAAGTAAAATAAAATGAAATGGAAAAAAAACCAGAATTAACAGCTTGGTAGAAGAGGCACAAAATAAAAAATACTGAAGAAAATAACATTTTAAAAAGCAGAATTGACCAAATGGTAAAATAGCACAAAAATTCATTGAAGAACTCCAACTTGTTTTCAAAGAAAGTTATATGAATTCATAGCACCATTAGCACTCTATTACTTTGCCTAATTTCCCACAAACTCTCCAATACTATTCTCACTGTTTAGGACATTTACTAACTTTATGGATTTAAATTTATGACTGACAGTTGTTTTAATTGACATTTTTATATTAGTAACTTGAAAGATTTTGACATATGAGTGACAGTTTTAAATTTCTTCTTTTAAAACCGGAGTTCATACTCTTTACCTACTCATTATTAGAGAATGGAATTTTCTTTATTTACTTGCACCAATTATCTGTTGATTTTGTATATTAAATTTGAATAAGTGATGTTTATGCAGAAAAAATTGATCCCCATTTATAGCTTCACTTTCTCTTCTAACTGCATCCATTTTGTATGTGCAAAATATTTCAAACTGAAATTTATAACTAAATTATTACAAATTGTAGAGTATAAAATGTAGAAATCATAAATTTGTTAATATAATAATTAATACTTTCTTCTATAGTTTTCTCTACGCTTTTTATAATTATGTGTTGTATCCATAGACATATTTGTGAAAGGTGAAATTTTTATTGTTCTCTAATTTCCTTTCAATATGGTCTAAGGAATTCAGATTAGATCATCTCTTAGGTTCTTTCCATCTCTAGAACTGATCTTATGAGTCTTTTATATGTAGTTCTCTTATGACAAGGTTTGTTAGGTTACCCCAAATGTCTCCCTGAAATTCAAAGTACCTTTTTTTTTTAACATTAGATACAAAGAAATTTACTAATGCAGTAAGCTTATGTAACAAAGAATAATAGAAATTAGCTTCTCTAGACTAAGTCCCCCTCCCTTCTCTGTATCAATCAATCAATAAACATGTATTAAGTACCTATTATATGCCAGACAATGTGCTAAATGTTGGGGATACAATAAGGGGCAAAAGAGAGTCTCCTGCTCTCAAGAAGCTTACAGTCAAATGAGGGAGGCAACATGTGAACAAATATAAATGAAACAAGCTATATACAGCATAAATGGGAAATACTTAATGGAGAGAAGGCACTAGATTTGAGAGGGGCTGGGGAAGGCTTCCTGAATTAGATTGCAAATTGTGAATGTATTTTAGATGATAACTTTATCTGGCTGGTTTTCCCTTGCCCATTTTGAAAATAGGAACTTTTAAACTAACTTTTCTAGATAACCAGTCATAGTGCTAACAGAATCCAGCAAAAACAGCACTGAAATAGAAAAAAAAATTGATGGGGACTTAAATGAAGAGTAAAATAGCAAGGCAGGGATCTCCCATTGAAGAAAGGCAATGATATCAAGCAATTTGACCTAAAGTTACACAGTTGCTTAAGAAATTCTGTTTGATAGATTGATTAATGTGAATTCAGAGATAAACAGACCACAAGTTACATGAACATAATTCAAAATCTCCTCTTTCTTCCCTTCTTATAAGGTAGTGAATGAAAAAAATGCCCTTGGAGACTGGATAAAACTGCAGTGTCTGCTTCCTCCTGGACATCTCATTGCCTAAAATCTTTAGCCCAGGTACAATAAATAATTCCACTAGAAAGTTAAGAGGAGGAAGAGAAGGAGGGGAATTAAAGGTATGCTGAACTTTCAATCAACCAATAAATGTTGATTAAGTGACTATTGTGTGTGAGGCACTGTGCTAACCAATCAGTCACTAAGCAAATATTTAACAGTATAGTATAGGGGAGAACACCAGGTTTGCATCAGAAGACTTGAGCTTAAATTCCACAGCTACTATTGTTCACCAGTATGATTTTTGGTAAGTTATTTGGCTTCTTATGATGTCTACCTATTCATCTATAAAATGGCAGAGTTCCACTAGATGATTTCAAAGATCCCTTCAACCAACTAAAATCTATCCTAAGATTTAGAGACGTAGTATGGTGGAAAGAGCAATGGGCTTGGTGTCAAGGGCTTGCATTTGATGTGGATACAATCTATGTGACCATTTGCAACCCCCTATGTCTCTGATTCCCAGTTTTCTTATCTGTAAAATTGGATATGCACATATTGTATATGCATATATATGCACATACAATGCAAATACATATATGCATGAATATATATACATATATTCATGTATATATATATATATATTTACAGGTGTAAATGTATCCATTTATGTCAACTATTATTATAATAATCCTTTCTCCAAACTCTTATTCCTTCTCAGGTGATGATCAATGGATTCAGTTCATTCATATTGAGGAATAGCTGTATTTTCATCACAATATCCTACATTTGTAGAGCTCTTTTCATTTTCTAAAATTATTTATTTCTAACATTCTTTTTAAATTTAATTCCAAATTCTCTCCCTGCCTTCTGACCCTCCCCAGTTTTCCCCCAGTTTCCTGTTTCTCTTCTTATTTTAGCTGCATTGGTCTTTGTAGAAAATTTCATGCAATTAAATTTTATGTAATTTCCTGTAATTAAAATTATCCATTTTACTTCCTGATCTTCACTAGCTCTTGTTTGGTCATAAACTCTCCTTATCCATAGATATGAGAAGAAAAATTTTCTGTGATCACCTAATTTGATTATGATGTAAACTTTTTTGTCAAAATCATGTACTCACTTTTACTTTATCTTGGTATATAATGAGAAACATTCTATGGCTGGGTTCTGGCAAAATGTTTTCCAGTTTTCCCAGGAATTTTTTCAAACACTGAGTTCTTGCCCCCAAAGTTTGAATCTTTGAGTTTATCAGATACTAGATTATTATGATCATTTACTACTATATATTGGGTACCTAAACTATTCTAGTGATCCACCACTCTATTTCTTAGCCAGCATCAGATTGTTTGGATGATTATTACTTTATAATATAATTTGAAATTGTGTACTGCTAGACTTCCTTCTTTCACATTTTTTTCATTGGTTCCCTTCATAGTATTGATCTTTCTTTTTTTTAGATGAATTTTTTTAATATTTTTTCTAGCTCTATAAAATATTTATGGTAGGTTGATTGGTATGGTATTGAATAAATAAATTAATTTAGTTAGAATTATCATGTTTAGTATATTGGCTGAGCCTATCCATGTGTCTTTATTTTTAAATATGTTTTAGAATTTTATTCATATACTGCCTATGTTTTATTCATATACTTCCTGGCAGGTGAACTCCCAGCACTTTTATATTGTCTACCATTATTTTAGATGGAAAGTTTATCTTTTCTATTTTTGCTGAGTTTTGTTGGAAATATAGAAAAATGCTCATGATTTATGTGGATTTATTTTACCTCCTGCAACTTTGTAAAGTTGTTCATTGTTTCAACTAATTTTTTTAGTTGATATTCTAGAGTTCACTAAGTAGATATCATATCATCTGCAGAGTTATAGTTTTGTTTACTCATTGTCTATTCTTAGTCCTTCAATTTATTTTTCTTGTCTCATTGCTGTGCAACCCTGGGCAAGTCACTTAACTCTGTTTGCCTCAGTTTCTGCATCTATAAAATTAACTGGGGAAGGAAATGGCAAACCATTCTAGTATCCTTGCCAAGAAAATCCCAAATGGGGTCACAAAGAGTCAGACTTGACTGAAGTGACTCAACAACAATAACAGAATTGCTAATAAAATATTGAATAATAGTGGTCATAATGGACATTCTTGCTCTATCCCTCATCTTAGTAGGAGGACATCTAGTTTATGCCCACTACAGTTAATGCTTGCTCTTGTTTTAGGTATGTGCTGCCTATCATTCCAACCAAAGTTTCATTTATTCATATGATTTTTAACATTTTTTTTAATAGAAAGGGGAGGTTGAATTTGGCAAAAGCTTTTTCTGCATCCATTGATATAATCATATGATTTTTGTTTGCTTTCTTATTAGACTAGTCAATTATTTTCCTAATATTGAACCAGCCCTGTAATCTTGGTATAAATCTCACCTAGTCATAGTGTATGATCATTGTGACATATTTCTGTATTGTCCTGGCTAGTATTTTGTTTAAATTTAAATGTTCACTAGGGAAATTGGTCTGTATTTTTTTCTCTGCTTTTTCCTCTTCCTCATTTAGGTATCAAAACCATATTTGTATCATACGAGCAATTTGGTAGGGGCTCTTTCTATATCTATTTTTTTCAAATAGTTTATATAGTATTTGAATTATTTGTCCCTTAAATGTTGGGCAGGATTCTCTTGTAAATCCATATGGTCTTGGGAATTTTTTCTTAGGGAGGTAATAAATGGCTTGTTCAATTTCTTTTTGTAAGATAGGATTGTTTAAACATTCTACTTTCTCTTCTGTTAATCTGGGCAATTTGTATTTTTATCAATATTCATCCACTTTACTTAGATTGTCAGTTTCATTGGCATATGATTGGGCAAAATATCTCTTAGCAATTGCTTGAATTTTATCTTCATTAGTGGTACATTTATACTTTTCATTTTTTTATACCAATAATTTCATTTTATTCTTCAGTTTTAAAAATCAAATTGACCAATGGTTTGTTTATTTTATTGTATTTTTCATATAACCAGCTCCTGGTTTTATTTATTAGTTACAACCCCTCTTCTCTTGTTTTTGAAAAAAAAAGTGTAACATGGGGTATGCTCTTTAAATATTTAATAGGTTTTGGTTTAGGATTTTCTTTAGTGGGGAGGCATAGAGTACTAAGTTAAGGGGCAGTAGTGGAGAGAGAGAGCACAGTACCGTATAGTTAAGGTAAAGTAGGCTCTTTTTAAATGCAGATTTCTTTCAGAATTCTTTATGTAAAGTCACATTTGTGTAATGCAAATTTACTTGAAATAAAAATTGTCTCTACATTTGGGAGGGAATTTGAACTCTCCCTGTCTCTATTTCTGTTTCTTTCTTTTTTTTTTTCTCTCACTACCTATCTCTGTCTGTGGTTTCTCTCCTTAATTAATCAATGGTTTATCACTTTTTTTTTGGCCAGTCTTATGATTTAATGGTGAGGAGAAATTCTGTTAAGGAAATTTCAACTACTACTGAAAATTAACAGATTTTTATGTAAATTATAGTTCTAGAAAATTCTATTTAAATGTCTTATTAATCTTTAAAAAATCAAAATATTCATTTAATAAGTTCATTGGATTTTTGGTTATTCTTATTTTATTTCTTTCATTTTTGCAATTTCTTCTTTTGTGCTTCTTTTGTATTATTAGTTTACCTGATTTTCCAGCATTTTTGTTGAATGTATTTATGATCCATTTGTTTTGTTATGTTAATTTTTAGAGAATAATTTTAATGTAAGAACTACTTTAGCTGAATTCCACATATTTTAGTATATTTTTAATTTGTATTATTTGTTTTATATTATCATTTTGTTGTTTGATGAATTTATTATTTGTTAAGTTGTCCACAGACTACATTTGTTTGTTTCTTTTTCATTTTTCAATTGATTACTATTTGCTATTATTTTATGTAAAGGATGTTTATTTCTAAGTTTATCCATGTATTTATGATTTTTATGCTATAGTAACATCATTATTTTTTTATATGCACAACATATGACATAGAAACTATATAGAATATTTCATCTTTCCAAGAAAACATCAACTATACATTGTTCTAATCTATGTTAATAGCCTATTCAGAACTATATTTTCTTTAAAAAAATTTTGTTAGATTTGTCAAGATATGAAAGAAGCTTTAAGTAACCTATAATTATTGTTTAATATTAATGACTTTTTGACATTTTGGTTAACCTTTCCTTCAAGTACTCATTATCATAGAACCATATGATTACAGGTTTAGAGCCAGAATATTTTGTCCAGAGGTATCAGAAATAGGGTGTGTGGATCTCACAACATTCTAGAGTGTTATAGGTATCAAATTATCATATAATTGGTGCATATTTAACACAAAATACAATAAAACATAGATAACATTACATTTGAAAACTAAGTCAAGAAGAATTATTGGCAGGCGTGGAGCCAAGATGGCAGATTAGAGGCAGTCCCACTGACCTCTCTCAATATTCCTCTCAAACAACTTTAAAATACCTCAAATCAAATTTTGGAGTGGAAGACCCAAAAAAGGTCAGGGTGAGACACTTTTCTGGCATAAAAAACTTATGAGATTGGCAGAAGAAGTTTGTGACACCAGGATAGAAGCTTGTCTGGAGTCTACACATTTAACAATAGCAATGTCCTCAGCAGCAACAGAAGCAGCAGCAGCAGCAGCAGCAGCAGCTTTGGGAGCTCTCAGCCAAAATAAGGGAATTATGTAACTGGTCAGAAAGAGATTTCAGGGATCCTTTGCTGGTACTGGGTAGAACTAGCACCGATTAACAACTCTATTGCTCACACACAGTTCTAGGTCACAGTTCTAGGGTACAGAGGAGAGCTGGGAGTTGGCCAGAAGGGAGCAAGGGCCCTAGTCACAGTTCCAAGGCAAGAAGGACTGCCAGCACTTATGGTTGCAAGAGGATCAGGGGCTCTTCCTAGGTAAGATCCAAGGCACAGACCAGGAGAACAGTGACCACACCTTTTCCCAGATCATTGGAAGCACCAAACAATTGCAGACCCTCAGAAGTAGCTCTGAAAACAGCTACATGAAAAAGCCTGATGCTTGGGACAGTGCCTCCCCACCTCAACTTTAACACAAAATCCAAAGTCAAGAATTAGGCTGGAAATTAGACTGGAAAAATGAGCAAGTAACAAAAAAAAATTTGATCATTAAAAAAAAAAAACTGCTACAGTTTCAGGAAAGACCAAAACATAAACTCAGAAGAAAATAACAATATGAAAACAGTTACAAACAAAACAATAAAGAAAAATGCAAATTAGACAGAAGCCCAACAATATTTCACACTTCTATTTTTTTTTCCATTCTTTTGACTTTGTTTTATTGTTTCTAGATTTTGCAGAGTCATTAGCTTGCACTTGCCCAATTCTAATTTCTAAGGAATTGTTTTCTTCAGTGAGATTCTATACCTCTTTTGTCCATTTGTCCAATTATGCTTTTTAAGCCCATTTCAGAAATTGTTCTTTTAGACTGGAATGGCTCCAATGAGTGGCCCATTCATGGCTTCTACAAAGTCATGAACCTTTTGGTGGCTTATACATTGTGTGACTTATGGATTATAACATAAAGTGTCTGCATCTTTTAGATAATTGTTGGTTACTTTTCTTTATTCCTTAAGGTGTGAAGAAATTCTTTAAATAAATTTAGAGAATTATGGGGGTCTTAGTAATTGGATGAGAGGCAGGTAGGTGGCACAGTGGATAGAGTGCTGTATCTAAAATCAGGAAGACCACATCATCCTGAGTTCAAACCTGATTTCAGATACTTATTAGCTGTGTGACCTTGATAAGTTTCTTAACCCTGTTTGCCTTAGTTCCACATCTGTAAAATTGATGCAGTTTAGGGGTTCAGGGGTTCTGGGACCCCAAAATCAAAACATGAGGGTCCTGCCTGAAAAAATTCAACCCAAGCCTTCTTTCAGCCAAAGACAAGGCTTATTAGAACATCAGTTATATTGGGCAGACTCTTAAGGAGTCTGAACATGGGTAGGCAGTGGCTAGATTATAGGAATCTGACCAGTGGCTAGATTATAAGACTCTAAACCTTGGCTAGATTTTAAGAATCTCAGCATCTTAACAGAGACAAGATGCACCTTATATACAGAAAGACTGTGGGAGGGATCTAGGAGTGGCCAAGTAGTTTTGGGGGACTGGAGGAAGGGCCTAAGGAGATCTGGATGGGAGTGGTTAGTAAACTGGAGTAAACAGAACTCCTGGGACCTGGACAATGTAGTCTAGCTAGGATTAAGTGTGGGAAATGGCCAGGGGCCATAGGGAGGTAAAACAATGGAAGGGAGATAAGGTTATAGCCACAATGAAAAACTAGTTGATGGGATTATAGCCATGCTCAGAGATTTGGCCAAGTGGGAAAGTACAGAGTCCATGAGGTAATAGAATTACCAAGGGTGGGAAATGGAGCCTAGGTGGGACCAAGGGTGGGAAGTAGTCTGGGGCCATAGGGAAAGTCCAGGGTTTTTCCTTTCTGGGGCCCAGATTCCAACCCCATCAAAATGAGCTGGAGAAGGAAATGGCAAACTAATCTAGTATTTTTGCCAAGAAAACCCCATTGAGGTCACAGAGATTTGGACACAAAGAAACAACAATGACAAAGTGATTGGATGAGGCAAATGAAACCACAGAAGAAACATCTGATGATTGGCTAAGCAAATCAGCTATGTCCTTTGGTCCAAAATAAAAAAAAAAGTAAGCCAGTCAATTAGGGGCTCAGTCAAGAGGGATGATCTGTCAGTGTAAGAGACACCTGTGTGGAAATATCTGAGCTTCTAGGTATCCCCTCTTTACCTTTGCCTTCAAACTTCTTGGATAGTCCATCTAGCACAAGAGATTGCTCTATTTTTTCATCCCAAGCTCCACGTCTGCAATAGCATCTTGCAACAGAAGCATATAGCTGTAAGAGATCTATCACCTAGCAAAAGGCATGCCTAGGCGTGCAGATAAACAATTGCCTTGCTGAGATAGAATATGCAAGAGGAGCAGCATAACAATACCTTGAGAAAGGAAGACATCAGGTCCTTGTAGTATTGAAAGATTGATTTGCCTTGGTCATCATATGGTGGCTGTATCTTCTAGTATAGTTGTAGGGTTATATTGCCTTTTCATATATCTATATATGTATCTTTTATATCCTCCATTAAAATATAAGTTCCTTAAGGACAGGAGCTGTCTTACTTTGATATTTTTATCCCTAGTGCTTAGGACTGTTCATAGAAGGTGCTTAATAAATGCATATTTACTTGTTTGTTGCCAGACTAGGCCCTAAATTACTCACCTGGCATCCTTTCTTCTGAGTCTTCCTCATGGCATCTTTGACTCAGCCATGAAGTTATTTGTTGTGAATCCCAGTCACCCTCTATTTATGATATTTTCCATCAAAAGGGGATTATCATGGCTTTTCAGGACAGTGGTATTGGTAGAAATACATCAGAAACTTATTTGCCTTTCTTCTCCCTCTGAATTACCTAGGACCTTGGGAGAAACAGAAAGGCAGATTACATAATGACAAGTTCCCTGACTACTCTCTCTCTCTGTCTCTCTGTATATACATATATATGTATATATATATATATATATATATATATACATATATACACATATAATTTCCCTGACTAGTCTCTCTCTCTCCACATATACATATATACAAACATATACATATACTATAACATACATACACACAATATCTGCACGTGTATAAATTTATATAAATATATTCAAGAAAATATATTCACATATTAAAATTGTGGTTTATTATATATGCATGTATATTTGAAGGATTTTGTTCCTAAAAATCTAAGATTCTATGAATTTCAGCTTAGTCACAGTGGATGACCATCAAAACTTAACTATTTCCAGTGCTTAAAATCTTTATCAATGTATAGTTTCCTTTTGAATGTAGCTTTTTGGCTTATAGGTATGCATGATAGATAAGGTGTTTTTTTTCTTTTTACTTTTAAGAAGGGTTATGGTCTTAAAATCCTAATTTCAGTTTAAAAGATACCCAAATCAACTACAAAATGTATAAATACAGTTATTTATGCAAGTTCTTCTCAGCTTCTTTATATTAAGATATACTAAAGGTATTTCTTTCCCCTCGAACTTCCTTGCTGGTCCCCCAATGTTTATAAAAACTGTCATCTCCTATTGTAAATTATCACTGATGAAAAGGTTAAGTATTTCCCCTTGGAAACCATTACTGAATAAGTGTTAAATTCTTTGCATCTTGTGGAATGATTTGTGTCCTAGAAGGTCTAGGAATTCTTTGAAATTCTGATACTTTTAGATGAATTCTCTCCCTTTGGATAAAACAGCACCGTCCCTGTTCCCTCCAGTCCAGTCCACTCTGTCTCTGATTGTGTCTCTGTCTTTGTCTGTCACTCTCTGTCACTTTGTTCCTATCCCTGTCTGTTTCTAATTTTGTATCTGTCTGTCTGTCTATCACAGACACACAGACACACAGACACACACATACAGACACACCCACACACGGTGCAGAGGGATTTGAGCATCTTTATTTATTCTCCCCTACTTCATTGAAGTACTGAATTTACCTCAACAGAAAGAAAGGGATCATATCTGATATACAGAGTGGTAGTAGCAAAGAAAAGGTATTTCTATATGGCAGCAATGATAGGAAGCTAGATGAGAGAAAGAGCAGAAGATGGGAGTTTTTTGTATGTAGGGAAATGAAAGTAAAAGCTAATTTGGGACTACCCATTTCATTAGAGGAGGATACTATAATGCAAGGATATCGGGATAGTTCAGCTATCCTTTCACCCACTTCGTACAATAAACCCTAACTACATCCTCAAAATGAAAAGAAGGTTGTAATATTGTGGATTAAACTACTGGTACTGGAGACTATACTTTCAAGCCTCTAGAAAACATCCAATAAACAGGCAGTACTTAAGAAACAACATTACAATTTTAATGCTAATGTCCCCAAAATTAAACCAAGAGAAGCGAGAAATACCAAATATCCCACATACTGAATCAGCAAAACTGTCTTTAAATAGAAGGCGTTTCAAAGATTTCCTTGAGGTGTTAGTGACTGTTCTTGAAAAAAAAAAGTGCGATGAGGTTTCTGTGTGTTGGAGTGCTTCTTGTCCCGTGAATCCTTCAGGATGCTACATTGAGATAGTGAGCCAAAGAGGGAATGCTTTCTTTTAAAACAGATGGGCTACCTATTTTTACCTTCTTTGGCTTCATGCTATTTTCTTTTCTTTTTTTCCTTAAACAACATGAGAAATGATATTCTGTAGTGGTATGTAACTGCCATTCCTCCCTATGAAATATGTAATACATATTTGAGGCAGAATGAAGCAGTAACAATTAGGTCTATAATTGCTGGGTAGACCACCCCATTTGGCAATGTTGGAATCCCAGCTGGAAGACGATTCTGTCCTCCCAAATTAGTTACAAGGTGACATCTCAGGAACAAGAGTGCTAAGCAATGATACAGACAATTGAGAGTGTCCATGACTGCCCTGGAAATGCTGAACTGAAAGACAATACTTTGTACCCTCAGCCTGATATCTGGAACTCTCTGACACTGAAGCAATGAAGACAAGCATGGAGGAGAAGAGATGCTCCTTAACCCAGAGTGGCTAAGCTGTTAATCAACCACAAGTCACCCAGTGACAACTGAAATAAACAATAACAACCATCTAGAATATACTCAGACAATTTGGATCAGGACACATACTAGGTATCTGTCTCCGGGTCCCCTATCAGGCCCTGTTTTTTAAAGATCTCCATTAACAAACATTTCTTGTATATGGATCTGGAGAATGTGTATGCTTTCTTTCATTAGGAGCTTTTTAAACCAATATAGTATTTTCTCTTGATTGTTACAATGTCAACTAAAGAAGTTTTTTGCAAAGTGAAACAATAAGAACTTAGATTTTGTGGACATAATGAATAGATTTTAAATTTTTGATTAATTTTAAACCAAAGAATCTTGAATGGATAATTGTGTCAATTGGGTAGATCACTTTACCTCTCCGAGATTCAGTATTCTGTCTATTAAATGGGCATAATAATACTTAATGATACATAGTTCATCACACTGTAGTAAGGAAATTATTTTGTAAACCTTAAAGCACTATGTAAATATAAGATAAACTCAAGAAGGTGGAGAACAAAGTGAATTCTTCTGACTCCTTTTAACCTTATGTGTTAGAGACAACCCCCTTACCCCCAGGGACTGGAACAGGCAGTCATGTCTGGCTTCTTCAGACATGGCAGCTGCTCAGTCCTGCCACCGTATGCTGTCTGCCATAACCACTATCTAGAAATTTCTGCATCCTTGGCTCTTTCTTAGTATTGGAGTCCCAAGTAGGTGGGAACCCACTGTCTTGATCTCTATCACAATTTTCACCCTTTACTGGGAAGGTTGTTGAAAAGAATCATGGACTATAGAAGACACATGACTGGTTGGAACTATATCCTTCACTGTATGACTCTCAGCCATTAGTACTATCAACCCTCCCAGAACTGGCACTGGCTTGTCTTAAAGATTATGAAAAACAGAGACAGAATAATGAAATGTTTACCCCAGTTTCATACTTCCCAGGGTTAGTGATCATAACCAGTGATACTCTTATCCCCTGATTTGAATAAATGGAAATGTCCGACCAGTTTGTACATCCACTATACAATAAACATCTGGCTCTTGCCTCCCTTCTACTCTCCATAATACAGAGTCTGTTACCACTTAGGGCAAAATTCCCTTTCCCTTGTCACAACTCTATTAAATCCCTATCTGACTAAGCCTAGCACCCCATTCTCTCCTCCTCTACTTCTCACTACAGCACTTTCTGGAACTCCTGATCTACAGTTAACAAATTCCCCTTCATCCTGAGTCTCTTTTTCTCATATCCTTTCCATTTTCTTTTATTCACAGAAAGCTGGCCTTATTTTTTCCAGAGGGATTCTTTATCCCTGCATACTATCTTCAGTTTGTTCCTTCTCTCATGCCCCCAGTACATGGGGACAGGTGGAGGAGTAGGCATTCTCATAGCTCCCTGCTGTGATATCTAAGCCCTGTGTCTACCTCTGCCAGGGACAGTTTATCTCTGCCAAGATACATTATGTATATTCACTATGCAAGCCGGTGTCACCTGCATGTTACTGAACTCTGACACTTTCCTCAATGATCACAATCTCTTATACTTTTATCCCTTCCTTCACTTAATACCGTACTTCACTTAGCATATGACCTGACATGTATTAGGCACTTAATTTCTAGTTGACTGGTGGACTGCCTCCTTCACCTCAAACCACTTCTTCATGCCCATTTCATCCTTCCTAATCTTTCCATTCTTTAGCTTCATTTCCCTCCCTCTTCTGTTTGTGTCCTATGATTAATAAAATTCAAATATGTACTGACCTCTATTCTTAATGTCTTACTCCTTTATCCTACCCTCATTCATGCCTTGCCGTTTGACATCTTTGCTTTCCCCTGACAATACACCTTCTATTTTCTTATCCCTAAAATGCAGAAAAATATTAGAGGAAACCACCCAGCTAACTATATAATTTGTGACTACTACAAATGGATTTTATCTCGTTTATATTAGGCCCTCAGAGACGCACCCCTAGCACAGGATAAGAATGTGATGAGAAATGTTTAACAACTACCCCCCAAAGGGTATTTACAAACCAATTTTTAATTTAATATGAATAATTATTTTCCTATCACTTTCATAAATCTAGACAGTGAAGAAAAAACATATCAAACCTTGATTTATAAAATATGTCCATTTTTGAGATGCAAATGCTCACGCTGGAAATTTTACAATCAGCTCTCAAGAGCGGTATGAGCTGGCTCCAGCACACTCTCACACAGGATTATAGGATCATAGATTTAGAGCTGGACAGGATCTTATGAGCCATGCAATCCATACACTTCATTTTTCTAAGGAGAAAACTGAAGAGAAGAGAGGTTCATTGACTTGCACAGGGTCACACACCTTGCAAATACCTGAGTCTGAATTTGAATCAAGGTTTTCCAGAACCCAGGTTTATTGGCGTATCTTTCATACCATCTTGAAGAAACTTGTTCTAAACTTTTCTGTTCACTCCATCACCACTCCCTCATTTGAATAAGATGATTTCATCCTGTACTCTATTGAGAAAATTAAGAGCATCTGCCTCAAGTTCCCACTTCTATTCTCGAAAACACCTCTGTATCTTTGCCAATTCTTTCTTGTGATCTAGATTCCGAGGAATATCTTTTCCAAGAATCATACTTCTCTTTGTGCTATTGGTCCTATTACTTCCTAAATCTTCTTTGGGATTGACACATTTATTATTCATTCATTCTTTCCCACCTTGACCTCTCTATTCCTTAGGTTCTTCCCAGTTGTCTATAAACATTCACTTGATTCTGTAGTTCTACAAGTCCTTGCTTTCACTGTTAAACCTCTAGGAAGTGTTTTCAATGTTCATCCCTGCCACTTCCTCACCGCTCACTCGCTTGCCATCCTTTTGCAACCCATTTTCATCTAACCCAATCATTCTACAGAATGTATTGACTCAAAGTTTTAGCAATGATTTTTAATATTGTGGTCTGTTCACCAGCCTCATTTTCCTTGAACTCTCTAAAGCTTTTGATATTGGTGACCATTTTTTCCTCTCAAATAATTTCTCATCCTTTGACACTGCCCTCTCCTGATTCTCCTCCTCAACACGGGTATTGAACAAAGTTTAATCCTTTATCTCCAGTTGTACTTTCTCACTTGTTGAATTCATTCAGTTCTAAGGGTTAATTATTATTTTCATTCCAAAATCTCTATGCATGAGGCTCCAATTTTTCTCATTAACTCCCAATGAATCCCTTATTCACAATTTGCTGCTTGTAGGATTTCTCAACCTATATGTGTAATGGGATCTCAAAGTCAACATGCCTGAAGAGGTAGTAATCCTCTTTCACCAGAAACCTAATCTGCTTCCAGATGTCCTGGTTTTTATTGAGGACACCACACTCCATGCAGTCAGTCGGGTTTATAAACTGGGTTAGCCTAGACTTAGACCCTTCTCTCTCCTTCAATGCACCTTATCCAATTAATTGCCAAAGGTATTGATTTTACCCCCACAACATCTCTTAACATTATTAACTTTCCATCCATTCAACACGGTCACTATATCAGATCTTCATCACTTCTGTCTATATCACTTTGATAGACTTCTAATTGTCCTCTTTATTTTTAATATTTCCCTTCTCCAATTCATCTTCTGCATAGCTGCCAAAATAATCTTTCTAAAGAGAGATCTTCCCATGTCATTCCCTTGCCCAAAAATAATTCAGAGACTCCATTTTGACCCTAAAAAATATAATCTCTTCTGACTGACTTTTTAAAATGTTTATTTATTTTTTAGCTTTCATTTTATTGAGTTCCAATTTTTCTCTCCAGCCCCTCCTACATCCATTGAAAAGTCAAACAATAATATAATACCCATTACACATGTAAATTAATACAAAACATATTTTCATATTACCCAAGTTTCACCCTAACTTTTAAGGCCCTCCGCAATCTGGTTTCAAAATACCTTTCTGGATGAATTTACCAGTGTTTCCTGTTAAATAATCTACTTCTTGACTAAACTGGATGACTAGCTTTTATCCATACTCATTTCTCTGTCTCCATCTCCACACATTAACAAAAGCAGTCTAGAATAATATCTAGAATATTATCCCTATCTTTATGTCCATCGTTTGGAAGCTTTATCTGCCTTCTAAACTTTACTTAAGGTCAGGGCCTCTTAGCAGCCCACCCTGATTTCAATTATCAACATTGTTTTCTTCCTTTAAATACTTTATTGTGTACATGTAGTATTCCCCTTCACTTCCCATTCTCATAAAAATAAGTTCTTTGAAGGTTTTTTTTTAACCTCAGCTCTTAATGAATACCATTACCTTACACATTTTTGTAAAACTGTACCCCTTATTTAATACATCTAGGGAGGTCCCAGGGTGGAACTCGCTCTGCTAATGGAGATTGGCACTTGCCCTGACATTTACAATCTTGGTGAGTGGGCTATAACACTGAGATGTTCAGTGATTTGGTTCACATAGCCATTATATAGCAGAGGCAGAAACCAAACCCATATCTTCCTGATTGTGAGGTCAGCTCTCTATCCACTGCTCCTTCCTGCTTCATACCTTACACATCCTGGCACTTAATAAATTTATGTTGAATTGAGTTAAATAAAATCCTGTTTGGAGTCTGTGGAACTAAAGGCTAAACTTGAATTAGCATGAAAAGAAAGAGAACTGCTTGAAATACTAGAAATATTAGAGAGATGACAACAATATGCATAAAAAGAATAACCAAAGTCAAGTGAATATTACAAAACTATAAAGAAGAAATCTGATTCAAAAAAAGAGATATGCAAAGACAACTCCACCTTACCTGTTTGCAGAGATGGAGGATCCCTAACTGCTGTGTATTGCACATATTTTCAGACTTTTTAAATGGATTGATCAGTTATGCCTATTGTTTCCTCTCCTCTTTTGTCATTAAAATACTATTTCTTTTCTGAAATTACTCTGAGAGAGGAATAAAAAGGGAGAAATATAACGGGAAAATTATAGTGATGTGAAAAGAAGACATCAACATAAACAGATTTAAAGCAAAATAAAACAAACAAAAAAAGAAATATGAGAATAAGAAGGAATTTCAGGGATCACCCAATCTGAGCCCCTTATTTTATAGATGAAGAAACTGAACTCTAGAGAATTGAAATCATTTTCCCAAGGTCCTAAGACTAGATCTAGGACCAGAACCCAAGTCTTCTGACTCTGACTTCTCATCATTTTATGTTACACTTTGGTTCTTTTCCATTGTACTCCACTCATGTCAAAATGAAAGAAGTATAAGGTTATATCAAGAAAGGTACCAATGGACAGAAGAAAGCTACTCTTTGAGATTGTAGATTTCTTCATGTATCCACAACGAATGAAAAAAAAAAGGAAGAACAGAAAGTTCAGAAGTGCTTATTGTAATCAGTTAATTACAGCACAATCTGAAGTGGGAAGTGAAGGCAGGGAGGCACTCAGGTCAATTGATAAGGTGTTCCAGTTATCATTCCAAACATAAAGAGCACTGTGTTTAAAAAAAAAAAAACACAGAAAAAAATAATATATCGGAAAGGAAACGACAATTTGGGGGAGGGGAAAACCTATTCCCATTTACTTGACTTACTTGGCTAAAAATAAAATAAAATAAAATAAATACACTATGAGTTAAGTTCCCTCAGTCCCCTGGTCACCAAGCAGTTATGTTCTGTTTATAACAAATTTATGACTCATGCACTATTCAAAAGACATTTTCCTCTTCTTCCTCATTTGGAGTGAAGGATTACTTTGTGCCATTGCTTGCCTGACCCCCAGGATGTCTTCAAGAGCCATTAGCTCAGTAGCCCTGGGTGTTAGTATATGGATTCATGCTGAAAGCATAAAGTTTTAATGTGTAATCTGTAAGCTGCTGGGGCATTGAGTATGTCACACTTTGTTGGACCTTTCCATGTGTGTAGCTATTCATGTTTATATGATGTGGGTGCCTTTGGTCATAGTGGGACAGGAGAATTGCATTCTCTTTGAGAAATCACAATTTATCATGTTGAACTGACTATTAGTCCAGAACTGCTTTCAAGGTCAAGGACTGCAGAATGACCAGAAATGAGATTTCTCATGGATGGGAGACACAGTCTATCAAGATTTTGATGAATGTTCTCACACCTGGCCAGGCTCTGATAGACTGAACAAACTGGATTCAGATTCCCTGTTCATGTGTTACCAGGGTGACAAGCACAACTGGTTCAAATTCCAAATGCTTTGCTTTTCCTACCCTCTTCCTTCTCTCAACTTTTGTTACTCAGTGTCAATATTTATTCTGACCTATTATTGTTAACTTTCTTGTATCCCTCTCATCCTCTTGCTCTGCCATAACCCCCTTTTAACTTTTCTGTTTTCTCATGCTAATTTCTGTGATTTTTTTTTCATTCCTAGTATTTAATGAAAGTGCATTCCAGAAATGCCACTAGGGGATAGTGACTTTGACTTTGCCCCAGGGTACTGATATTTAAAGGGGCTATGACAATTTTTTTCCTATCATTCAGCTATGTAGAAATAATTTAGCTTATCAAGTGGTAAGCAAGAATAATAAGTCAAAATATGGAGCTCTTAGATGGCAATTACCTTCCCTTCAAAGCCATAGGCAAGATGAGTTCATCCCTGTCTTAGACCCTTTCTAATTCTACCCTCAACACCAGTAGCCTCTCCAGTGAGACCATTTTGATGTCCCAGGGTTCCAGTCCCTCCTTCTTTTGAATTAAAGGCACATATTATGTCACTCTCCTGGAGTTAAAAATGGTTAGCTATAGCTCTGATGGGCTCTTTCAAAGACTCAAGTTGAGTATTATTTTAGCTAGACCTGACAGAGGAAATTGGAACATGCACTTTGCTGTCATTTAGAGTGGCAAAGGTGACATGGGAGAGCAGGATTCAAATTTCCTTTTATTTAAAAATAATTACTGATGCCATCATTTCTTTTCTGCACATGTTCACATTTTGTTCATTAACTTAATAATTGTCAGCTGATTTGGCAAATTTGAAATAGTTGTTGGGATAATATGTTCTTAGTTGAAAGAATACTCGTGTAGAGACACAAGACCATTTCCCTGCTTGGAATGCCCTCACACCTCATCTCTCTAAAGCCAAATTCCATCCAACTTTCGAGACCCAGATCCAATTTTACCTTTCATGGAATTCCTTCCACAATGACTTCAACCTATAATAACATCTTCCTCACCAGATGAGTAGCACATATAGTCTGTACCACTTGGTGGTACTGTCTCTTGATTTCTCTTTAACTCAATTAACAATACACATGCACTTATGAAGGGCCTACTCTGCTCCAGGCATTTGCTAGGTCCTTGAACCAAAGAGAAAATTGAAATAGCCCTGGACCTTCTTGTCTGTTGGCAGTAGTAGTATAGCAGAATAAACACTATACTTGGAGTCCAAAGAATTCGATTCAGCTTGGGTTTTTCCCTCTTGGGACCTTGGATAATTTGTGTGACTTTTCTGACCCTCATCTTTTTACTCCTTAAAATAGGTGTGATACCTCAGAGACCATCTACTTCATTTACTGTCCCCCCTCCCATTTAAGGAGTGAGGAAACTGAGGCCCACAAAAGTTAAAAAGACTTGCCCAAGGCCTTATCAGAAGTATTTGAACTCAGGTTCTCTGACTGCAGAGCAAATGCATGGGTCTGTCATGTATGTAAAACATGTTGACAATTTTAATGAAAGCATTGTATATATGACAACTCATCTACTCAACTAATAGTTCCTTAAGCCATAAGTTCCTTCAGTATCAAGAAATAGTTTACCTTTACTTACTTTACTCATGATGTTAGCACAGGCCTATGAATATTTGTTGAATGAAGAGAATTTAGAATTGTGATTTCTAGTGAAAGTGATATTTGCAGTATTTGAAGCTTGATGGGGCAGATAATACAAAAGCTTGTCATAAAGGTCATACAAGACACTCCTGGTTCTATTATGTAAATTACTAACCAAGTAAAGTTGGACATGTTACTTAAACTTTGCAAGTCATAGTCTAAGTCAGGGGTGGGAAACCAAGGTCCTTGAGGCCACACATGGCCCTCTAGGTCCTCAGGTGTGGCCCTTTGACTAAATCCAAAGGTCCTCAAGTGCAGCCTCAAAGGGCTGCACTTGAGGACCTAGAGGGCCACGTGTGGCCTTGAGGCTGAAGGTTCTCCATCCCTGGTTTAAGTGGTCTCACTTCCCCCAGACTCTGTCCCTCTCCAACACATACACTATACTAACTTGGTATGTCTAAAAGCATAGGTCTGATCATGTCACTCCTCAGCTCAAAAAACTACAATGGCTCCCACTTTTCTCTATTATACATAAACACCACTGGGGCCTAAATGTTTTTGCAATGTGGCTTCAGCCTACATTTTCAGGCTTACCACACCTTATTCTGATTCATGTACTCTAGATGCTAGCCTTTTTAGTCTGCTTGCTTTTCATCAAACTCAAGATGTCATTCCTCATACATGATTTTTCACAAACTATGACCCATGAAATTCACTCCTTTCTCACTTCTTTGGTGTATAAAATCTAGCATCATTTAAAACTCATCTCAGGTGCTGCCTCCAAAATAACATTTAGTACTTGCTGTTCACTATATATATATATATATATATATATATATATATATATATATATATATATATATAT
>NW_020941197.1:28788035-28793534 GCF_900497805.2 Vombatus ursinus
TATATATATATATATATATATATATATATATATATATATATATATATTGCAGGATATATTTACATTTAGTATCTGGGGTCATGTTGTTTCCCCTCATAGAATCTCAGCCCCTTGAGAAAAGCATTCTGACATATAGTCAACTAGTCAACTAACATTTGTTAAGTGCTCTCTATGTGTCAGGCACAGTGCCATTCTCCACAGGTACAAAGTCAGAAGATAGTCCCTTATCTCATAGAGCTCATAGTCTAATGGGTGAGACAATATGCAAAAAACCATGTTTCTCTAAGCACTTCTACTGTATGTCATGATGAAACCAAGAGGCACTCAGGTCACACAGTGGATAAACACTAGACCTGGAGTTAGGAAGAGCTGAGTTCAAATCCAAACTCAGACTTACTCAAGAAAGTCACTTAACTTCTGTTTACCTCAGTTTCCTCATCTGTAAAATGGGGATAATAATCGCATCTAGCACATAGGTTATTGGGAACATAAGATGAGATGATACTTGTAAAACTCTTTGTAAGCCTTAAAGTTCTGTAGAAATGCTAATCATTATTGTTGTTATTGTTATTAGTCATACTAATATTATTATTTTATCACTCTTCTGAAATTTACCTGCTTAGTCTCCTCCACATGGAAAGCTAGTTCAGTTGCATTCTGTCCATGTTCATGGAGACTATGCTCATTGGGCAACATCAGTTAAAAAGTCATCCTGCTAACTAATGTTAATCTTGAATTTCCCTCTTTTAGACAAGATAATCAAGAAAGGTAATCTCACTAATCAAAAGACCTCAGAAAGAAGAGAAACCAATTAAATTTTGGATCTTATTCCTATAGGTTTTATCTGGTGAATTACATTTTTAAACCAAAAAAGAATAATCTGTAGGGTTAAAAGTTAGAAGTTAAAATTGGTTAAAAGTCACAAAAGCAATTTCTGTATTATTAGCCTGGAGATGCTATTAAATTAATGAGTATGTAAAGTACAAAGCAGCAGGAAAATGATGAAAGTTCTTTCACCCCTTTACCAGATCACAAGGGACCTCAATGACAGGTCATCCATAAGTTGTAGACCCACTTTCTTTCATGTCCACCAGGTGCCATATTCAAGTGAACTGTCCTAGATGGTAGGTCTATCACAGGACAAGAATGAACTTAGCTCAAATTCTAGAAATGAAATAATAGTCACATTTGATTATGTGGTCTAGAATATAAATAATAAAAATAACTTCCAAATATTAAAATATATATCAAAAATTTTATCATTTTCTCCAGGATATTTTTTATTCATATTCATGTATCTTAACCAGGCTGTGTGAAATAGTGCAAGATTTTAAAGATCATATGGCAGCTCACTTTTTCAATAACATTCCCATTGCTCCAGTTCATATCTGATGACACTAGTTAATTCATTTCAAATCAATTTAACAAAAACTTCTTGAGTACTTAACTGGTACAAGTTAGCTATTCATTTAAAAGAAGATGAATGGGATGAGTCCCTCAAGAAAGGGTAGGCCCAAAAGGCATTTATCACAAATGTTTAGGGATTTGAATTATCCAGTTTAAAAAAAATCTATTCTTTTTCCTTCTTTTTCTGTCTTGCTTTTTTTCTTAAACGCATTGATAGATGGAGTTTCCTTTATTTATATTTTTTATTTCTTAGCATTCTTTTTTTTTAAATTGAGTTTCAAATTCTCTCCTTTCCTCAAGCCCCTTCCTTCCCATTGAGAAGGCAAACAATATGCTATCAATTGTACAATCCATTCTCTTTCAGAAATTCCAAAGGACAAGAAGAAAACTTTATTTTTGCCTTTCTGGAATACCATATGAATTGTGGGTGCTGTTTTATAACCAAGAACTACAATTCTCAGTATGTATCTAAGGAAAGAGTCAACTTTGAATTGCACTAAAAGTAATTTTTTTTTCTAAATTAAGTATTTATAAGCACTTATACATATCTGATATATCAGTTACTAGTCTTCATTTTGGAAAAGCTCGTATTCCAATAAAGGCAGGCAGGATGAAAATGAGTTTTATTAAATTAAAACAATTCCCCCATTTATGTGTTTTCTTTAATTTTATTCTTTTTATTTGGGCATATGATGGGAGGAGGAAGAAGTGCTAGCATGATTGTGTTAGAGTACTGTGTATTTCCACAACTTACTGCTACTTGATCAGGAACATTTTAACATAGGAAGAAGTCAAGGGCAGCTTTGAGGGAAGGTAGAGAGAAGAGAATTTGCCTGGAACACTCAAACAATTAAAGTAGAATCCTTGGCCATGTGTTCCCATCTTGGGGTATCAACCTTAAGCTAACAAGATTATGGGAAATTGCTGATCTAAGTGCACTACAGACTAATACTGCTCTAGGAATAATATTGCCAAGTTTGCATTATACCTTGCCAAGGTCTTGGTTCCACCTAAAGGGATATCCACTATTTCAGAGTGCTATCCGGTAATACTCAGCTTTTTGGAGGGGGAAGCTGCTAATTGCCAGTGTATCTTTTTTGGCATGCTCTGATATAAGGAAGTCACTGTCCAACTGAATGCATCTGAACAAAGATTTAATAGTATGTTGCTGCAGAGGGGAAGCTTGTGAAATATGTATTCCAGTCACTTAGCCTCTCCCCAGAAATAAACTATGAGCAGATCAAAAGGAAGACAGATCTATTTATTAGATTTTTGAAATTCGTCTAGCCCCAACTATCTAAAATGTGTTCTTGCGCCCTGAAGCCAAGGAAAATTCACCACCAATATCATTAAACTCAAGGCTAAAAGCATGAGACATGCAGACCCTTGACAGAAGATGCCCAGTCTTCTGAAATTTCCAATTGAGGTCTGTCAGGGGAAAACACTTAGTCAATCTTAATTGCCGAAGGGGAGGGATAGGAGGAAACAATACTGTTAGTGTCCAGATTTTAAATTACTTGAGGGCTTGACTAGCCTTTAGCTGAACCCAGAAGGAAGCATATACCTAATAGAGAGCACAGAGCTGTGATACAATGTTTTAATGATGCATTCCTATGGACTAAAATCTATAGGATGTATCTCTTCTAAATAACATCAACTAAAAAGAAACTCAGTGAAGTCAATTAGAGTTGTAACTAATTGTTTTAATGGTTGGAGTAAGAAGTACCTGGACAAAGCAATGCTAAACACTCTGTCTAATTGATGAGGATAGGAGGAAGGGGGGAATTTCAGACACTGTATGGTTCAAGGAAGTTGGAACCAGCAGAATGCTGATACTTCTAGGAATACATCCTAGGTCAGCCAGCTGGTAAACTGCCACTAAGAGAGAAGAGTAGAGTAGGGTAATGATCTCACCTGGCATAAATGTTATGTGTGTTCTGGTTTTGGATGTTTTGGATGCTATATATATTAAAGCTACTTAACACTTCTTTGAAACTCATTTGCATATTTTATCATTTTAGCTTTTGTAGACCTAAGCCTTTCCAGTAGATTATATGTACCTAGAAGAGAAATTCTATCTAATCACAAATTTCTCAACACCACCATACTTTGCAAAATAAAATATATTCTACAGAAGAATAATGGAAAGGAGAACAGGGAAATAGAAAAAGAAAAGGCAAGGCAAAAGGCAGAGGAGGGAAGGGAAAGTGGCAGGAAAAGAAAGGAAAGAAGAGGAGAGGAGAGGAGAGGAGAGGAGAGGAGAGGAGAGGAAGGAAGGGGAAGGGAGAGGAGGGGAAGGGGCATGATAGGCAATCACCCACCAGGATCTAGTAGGCTAAAGTAGTAGACTAGCTTTCTTTAGAGAGAAGGGGTCTAGAAAGGTAGGGGGAACTGCCCAAAGAGGGCCATGTGGGTGTGAGAGAATCCAGGCTAAAAGACAACTAAAAATCAACTTCATTTTTATCACAGATATCAAATACTGCCCCAAAACTATTCATCTAGGGACAAACATGTGGTTTAGGAGTATGTTCAACAGGTTGTGGGTCAAAGACTGTATTAGATGGCCTCTCAAATTCCTTCCACCTCTAAAAGTCTATAATTCCAGATCTGTATTCCAGCACTTGCTTTGTCCCCCAATCCACCCTAAGACCTCAGGCAAGTCATTTCTCTTCTTGGGTCTCAATTTTGTCTCACGTAAATTGGGATCTACTGTCTCCTTAGGTCCTTCATAATGGTGATTTTAAAGCAGATAGAGTAATATTAGATGGTCCATAGTATGTCCTTTTAAAGCAGCTGTACCTGTCAGATACTGACCTGAAGTCACACACACATAATACTATGTGCAAATCACAACTACACTCAGGATGTGCCAGTGCACACTAATTAGGGCATGGGTCATAGTCACACAATACCAGTCAAGCAAGATACTTACTAGAAGAAACACCCTTAGTATACTCTCACTGCTTATGACACATCAAAACATTACCATACTATAGGCATTCAAGTGCAACTGAATGATACAATTCTACTGGCACTTCACCGACCTAGCAAGTTAGAATTTGCTTTTTCTTTTATTTCTTTTCTCCCTTTTCTTTCTCTTTCCCATTTTCATTCATTTTGTTTCTTTTCTCCTTTCATTTTTATTCTTTCTTTTTTCCTTTTGCATTTTCTTTTTTTATCATTCCTTCCCTTTCCTTCCCTTCCCTTCCCTTCCCTCCCCTTCCCTTCCTCTTTCCTGCTTCATCTTTCCCTTTCCTCCTCTGCCTTACCTTTCTTTTTCTTTTTCTACTTCCTGTTCTCCTTTCCCTTACTCTTTCTGCCTTTTCATTCCCTATATTCACTTTTCCCCCTCTACAATGGTGCTCCCATTTATCCCCTCTTCTCTACTACCATCTCCCTAGTTTAGACCCTCTTCATGTCTCTCTTAGATTATAGTGATAGTTTCCTAATTGATCTCATTTCTATGAGTATTTCGGTTCTCCAATACATCTTCCAGAAGGTGCCAAATATGCTTATTAGTCTTGACAAAGACATTCTTCTGCTCAAGAATCTTCAGTAGCTGTCTTTGGTCTTTGGGACAAAAAAAAAAATAAGCTCCTCACTTGACCTTTTAAAATCTTTCACAACTTGATTTCCATCTACCTTTCAAGATTTACTTTGCATCACTCTGCATGCTATCAATCACAACCAAACTATTCTGCCAGTTGTCCCCAACATATAACACCCTGTCATCCACCCACATGTCTTTGAATGGTCTATCCCTCAGTCTTGGAATTCACTACTTTACTTCCATGTCTTAGATGCCCTAGTCTTAGGTTGGGAGCCACAAGATATAGAAACCTTTTCTTATGCCCCAACCCTTGAACCAAATTGTTAATCCTCTCTCTTTTTTTTGAAATTACATCATATATACTGAATAGAAAGTAAGTTCCTTGAGGGCAGAATCTGTTGTGATTTTATTTTTGCCTCTCTATCTCCTAGCACAATGATTTGCACACAATAAGTACTTGGGAAATATTTGCTTGAGGTTTCTTGGTTTCTTTCTCCTTCTTTCTTTCTTTCTTTCTTTCTTTCTTTCTTTCTTTCTTTCTT
>NW_020941197.1:28793544-28799125 GCF_900497805.2 Vombatus ursinus
TTTCTTTCTTTCTTTCTTTCTTCTTTCTTTCTTTCTTTCTTTCTTTCTTTCTTTCTTTCTTTCTTTCTTTCTTTCTTTTTTCTTGTGTCTTTCTTTCTTTCTTTTTTCTTGTGTCTTTCTCTCTTTACTTCTTCCTGGGCCTAACAGAAACACTCAAAGAGTATCATTTTGTCATAGCTAGAGGACACAGTTGAGTAAAGCCTGAACTTTTTTAGCTTTCATACTATTAATTAAATATTCATCTTTACTTGTACACTTCCATTATTAAATTCTGTTATTCTTTTGTTTGTTTGCATAACTAAATTCCAAGGAAATACCATGATCTCTCTGACTTGCAGAAAACTGCATGCCTGCCTCTCTCTGCTTCACCACACAAGAATTGTGAATAGCAATGCTTATCTCCTTGGGCTAGAGTTTGATGTGAAAATACCTAATAAGCTCAGCTCCCATACTACCTAAATTCCTTCTATTTCATTTTCCTGTGTTTCAGTTGAAATTATTTATGAATTCATAATCATGTATGACTCTTTAATTACATTAGATGTGAATTAGAAACAAATACACTTCTGATCCACAAAATTGTTCCTCTAATCTTTGATTTCTCCCTACCTTCTGGTTCCTTCACTACTTTCTTCAAACATGCCCAGGTTTCCTCCATCCTAAAACACTGACAACAACAAAACACACAAACAAAACAAAACAAAAACACAAACTTCCTTGGATACTACTATCTCATAAACTAATATTTTATCTTTCTCCTCCCTTCCTCAGTCAAGAGAAACAAATAAGAACGGGACTTGTGATTTCATTGGTAAAGGGAACTCTCAAGAGTTCCTCCCTCTACTAATGCAGATCGGCACTTTTTCTGCAATTTATATTCATAGAGTCAGTCATACACCTAGATAATTGAGAAGTCATGTAGTTAGGATGTTTCAGGGCCAGAATTTGAACACAGATTCTCCTGGCTTTGAAGCCATCTTTGAAGCCACTACCCACTGATGTCTTCTCAGCCAAACTCTTAGAAAAAAGTTAGCTACACTATTACCTCTATTTCCTCTCCTCTTATTTCTCAATCCTTTGCAATCTAACTTTTCACTTCACCTTACAACTGAAACTGTTTTCTCCAAAGTTACCAATGGTTCTTAATTTAGTTGACAAATCTGGTGGCCTTTTTTTTTTTTCAATTCTTATTGTTCTCGGGTTTTTGTTTTTGTATTTTTTGGCAGCAATTGTAGTTGACATTACATTATTTGATACTCTCTATGATTTTTTCACAACTGTTCTCTCTTGCTTTTCCTTCTACCAGACTGACTGCTCTTCTCCATCTCCTTTGCTGGCTCACAGTCCAGATAACACACTTTCAGTGTTAATGTAAACCACTGGGCCATCACCAGTCATCTTGACTCATGTCTTGTTACAGGACCCCTTGACTCTGGAAGAGAGAGTGAGGCTCATGACCTTGCATAGCTGTATTTCACTTATATCCAATTCACTTGCAAGTCAAGAAATCAGCCTCCTGATGTCATTGGTCCTTTTTGAGAATGAAGGACAAACAACAACAACAATAATGCAAACCAAGATTTTGTCCTAAGCCCTATTTTCTCTATTTACTCACTGACCTCATAAGCTCCCACAAGTTTAATTATTATCTCTATTCAGATGACTCATAGATTTATATAGCCAACTCCAGGCACTCTATTGAGCTTCAGTTTATCATCTTTAATTGACAATTGGGTGTTTTAATGTCCTAGAGAGAACTCAAACCCAATATATTAATTTTACTCCATTTCTGAACTTAATTATTTCTGTCAAATGTACCCAGGTTCTCATCCTTGGTGTCATGGGAAATTTTTCATTTTCAATCACTTCATGTATCTATTCAGTTGCCAAATCATGTGTACGTATGTGTGTATATATGTACATATATATATATATATATATGTGCATATGCATATGCGTATATGTGGAGATTTCTATCTATCTATCTGTCTGTCGGTCTGTCTGTCTGTCTATCAGTCTACCTCACTGCCTCTACTCAGAGTCACTACCCTAGTTCAGGAACTCATCACAATTCACCTAGATTATTTTAATATCCTCCTAATTGGTATCTCTATGTCAAGGTTCTGTCCAGTCTAATCTATCTTCCATAAAGCTGCCAAAGTGATTTTTTGCAAACACAGATCTAACTATTGCCCTCCTGAAACAAAAATCTCCAGTGACTACCTAATTTCTTCTAGAACCAAATATAAGCTCTTTTGTTTATAGTTTATTCTTTTCACCATCTTGTCCCCTCCTACCTTTATAATATTAGTACACATAGAGGCAGCTAGGTGACACAGTGGATAGAGCACCAGCTCTGGAGTCAGGAGGACTTGAGTTCAAATCCATTCTCAGATCAGCCACTTGACACTTACCAACTGTGTGACCCTGGGCAAATCATTTAACCCCAATTGCTATATATATAAAAACTTTCCTTAACTCCTTCACTGCTGGTGTGAGTCACCTTTCCCAGTCACCATGTATCTGTTTTTTATATATCTATATAAGCAGATACTGTTTCACCAGCAAGAAGTTGTAGGTTCCTTAAGTGTAAGGATTATTTCACTTTTGTCTTTGTAGACCAATCACCCATAATAGTGTCTAGTACATAATGGGCACTTAACAAATGTGTGCTGATTGATGAATGAATGAATCAGTAAATGAATGCCTCTCCAAGAAGACAAGTACGGTAATGGGAATGAAAACAATACCATATGAGGATCAGTTAAAGTGACTGGGATTTTTTATTGATGTGCTCTAAAAACTTAAGTATACCATGATAATAAATATAGAAGGTACATTAAATGCATTTTTCTCTGCCCCAGAAGGAAGGAAAATAAACAGCAAGGTAAGGTCCCAGGGAGTTAAATTTTCCTCGATATAATAAGGGAGGGTGGAGCTTCCTAGAAATTTAAAATATAAAAATGCCTGGTAATGTAGTAAATTCTAACCACTGGACGTCTTTAAAGACTGAATGACCACTTCTCAGAGATATTATGAAAGGGATTCCCATTAAGATATAGGTTAAATGAAATATATTCTGATATCTTGGCTACATCAGGAGATTCTAAGTTTCTATGGAGAAAGGCAACATGGGACAATGGGAAAAATGTTGAATTAGGAACCAGAGGACCTTGGTTCAAAGCCTGGCATTGCTATTAACTTGCTGTGTGGCCTTGATCAAGTCATTTAACATTGCTTGTCCTCAGACTCTTTATCTTTAAAATGGTTGTGCTAGATAATCTTGAAGAACCAGTCCAGTTTCAAATTTATAATCATATGAAGTATTCCTGTAAGAGTGTATGACCAGTGAAAGATATTTAAAAGTAGCATGAAGCTGGAAGAATATCAGATACTTAAGTACCAAAAATGAGATGAGGTGACTGAAAATTCTTAAAGATAAGCCCACTTTTAAGTGCAGTATTGAAATAAAATATGCTGCACATTTTAAGATATTACAACTGTAGCCTCTCTGCCCTAAAACACTATCCAGGTACTTCAGAAAGGATATTTTTGGATACCCCACTGTATAGCTAAGGACCAAAAAAGAAACTAGAACAGGAAGCAGAGGGAAGAAAGCACAACAGCTTGGGGTGGGATGAGGAGAAGTGAAGACCAATGAGGGAGTAAAGAAACCTAATTGTTGAGAAATTATGCCTAAAAATTTTGCCTCTTAATTCATGAGTATATTAATTGTATGCATGCATGTAGCACTTGGTCTATCTCTGCCTCAATTTCCTCATCTTTAAAATGTGGATCATACTAATGCCCATCCCCCATGCTTGTTATGAGGACAAGGCAAAATAACTATTTGTAAAGTGCCTTACAAACTTCGAAGTGCTATAAAATGCTGGTTAGCAACAGCAGCAATATTTAACACAGAACCATATAGTATTAGTGAAAAATACTAAACTGATTATAGACCATTCAATAAATTGTATTGAATGCAGATGACATTCTAATCATTAGGCTATGTCTAGTGGGAAATACAAAGATGTAGGCAATTAAAATATGTGCCCCTTGTTCATCATAAAACTGAAGCTCATGGAAGTTAAGTGACTTGCCTAGGGCCACAAAGCTAGTAAGTTTGGGGGCCAGAATTCAAACTCAGAACTTTTGATTACAGGATGAGTAGTCTTTCAACTGCAACATGTATCCTCCCCAAGCAAGTGTCCAATTATCTTTCTATTTTAAGAAAGCTTCTAAAGGCATGAGATTGTTTTCATCTACCAAGGACCTTTTTTGTAGCTTGTTGTTGTTCAGTTGTTTTTCAGTTGTGTCTGACTCTTCATGACCCCATTTGGGATTTTCTTGGCAAAGAGAGTGGAGTAGTTTGCCATTTCCTTCTCCAGCTCATTTTACAGACGGGGAAACTGAGGTAAACAGAGCTAAGTGATTTACCCAGGGTCACACAGCTAGTATGTCTGAGGAGTGATTTGAAATTAGGCCTCCTGACTCCAGGGGCAGCACTCTATCCACTGCACCACCTACCTGCCCTTTTTTTGTAGCTGCCTGTCCATAAAATAAACAGACCATGGCATTATACATTTACTTAAAATCCATATTTTCATTTCCATGGTCCTCAAATTCAATTATCTAACTCCCTGAAAAGAAAAAAAAAAGATCTGGTCTGCAATCAGGAAATGAAATAATCTAATACTAAAGCATGAGTGGGTCAAAGAACAAACCAAAGAAACAATCTACAATTTCATTAAAGATAATGACACCACTGATGCAACATACCAAATTTGTGAGATGCAGCCAAAAAAAATTTACATCTTAAAACATATACACCAATAAAAGAGAGGAGCAGATCAGTGAATTGAACATGCAACTAAAAATACTGGAAATAGAAGAAATTAAAAATCCCCAATTAAATTCCAAAAAGGGTTATCCTAAAAAATCAAAAAAGAGATTAATAAAATGGAATGAAAAAAATTGAACTAATAATAAAAGTTGAAACAGATTTTATGAAGAAAACAATAAAATAGATAAATCATTGGTAACTATTGACCAATTTGATTAAAAAAAAGAAAGAAAACCAAAGTATTAGTACCAAAAATTAAAAGGGTGATGACACTACCAATGGAGATAAAATTAAAGCAAATATGAGGACTTATCTTCCCCAATTATATGCCTGTAATACTAACAATCTAAGTGAAATGGATGAATAGTTACAAAATATGAAGTGGCCAAATCAACAGAAGACTCCAAATAGGGTCATGAAGAAAAACAACTGAATGACAACAAGCTACAACAGAAGAAGAAGAAACAGAATTCTTAAATAAACTATCTCAGAAAAAGAAATTGAGCAAACCATAAATTAACTCCCTAAGAAAAAATCTCCAGGACCAGATGGATTCACAAGAGAATTCTTCCATACATTCAAAGAATAATTAATTCCAGTACTATATAAATTATTTGAAAAATAGATAAAGAAGGAATCCTACCTATAGTAGAAATGAGGTTTTGATACCTAAACCATGGAGATCAAAAAGAAGAAGAAGAAGAAGAAGAAGAAGAAGAAGAAGAAGAAGAAGAA
>NW_020941197.1:28799135-28839871 GCF_900497805.2 Vombatus ursinus
AAGAAGAAGAAGAAGAAGAAGAAGAAGAAGAAGAAGAAGAAGAAGAAGAAGAAGAAGAAAAGAAAACTATAGGTGTATTTCCCTAATGAATATTGATGCAAAAATTTTAAATAAATGACTATGAAGGAAATTATAGAATATATATCACAAAGATTATACATAATGACAAGGTGGGATTAACGCTAGGAATACAAGTCTGGTTTAATACAGGAAAACTATAAAAATAATTGACCATATCAATAACAAAAATAACAAAAACCATATGATTATTTCAACACATGCAGAAAAACTTTTGATAAAACACAACATTCATTCCTATTGGAAACACTAGAAAGCATAGGAATAAATGGATCCCTTCTTAAAATAATAATTAGTATCTATCTAAGACCATCAGCATGTATTATCTGCAATGAGATGAGCTAGAAACCTTCTCACTAAGATCAAGGGTGAGGCAAAGATGCCAATTATCACCACCATTATTCAATATTGTATTAGAAATGCTACGTATTGCAATAAGACAAGAAAAAGAAATTGAAGGAAAGAATCAGGCAATGGGGAAATAAAACTATCACTTATTGCAGATGATGTGATGATATACCAAGAGAACTCTGGAGAATCAACTAAAAAACAAGGTGAAACAATTAACAACTTTAGTAAAGTTGCAGTATATAAAATAAACCCAAATAAACCATCAATATTTCTATATACTACCTATGAAATCTAGAAGGAAGAAATAGAAAGAGAAATTTCATTTAAAATAACTGAAGACATTATAACATACTTGGGGTTCTCCCTACCAAGAAAAAGTGAAGGACTACATAAACACAATTACCAAACACTTTTCAGACAAAAAAGACAGATCTAAACAATTGAAAAAAAATTTAAGGAAGAAAAATAATTCCTTGAAAACTAGAATTGGGCAACAGGAAGCTAATAATATTTTAAGAAATCAAGAAATCATGAGGCAAAGTCAAAAGTATGAAAAAATAGAAGGGAAAGTAAAACATCTCATCAGAAAAACAACTGATTTGGAGAACAGATTAAGGAGAAACAATATAAAAATAGGCTACCTGAAAATTATGATTAAAAAAATCTTGATAGAATATTTTTTCATTCTTTTGAACCACTTCTAGGTCTATATCCTAAACAGATCACACAAACAGGAAAAGGACCAACATGTACAAAAATATTTATTGCAGCTCCTTTTGTGGTGGCAAAGAATTGGAAATTGAGGGGATGCCCATCAATTGGGGAATGGCTGAACAAGTTGTGGTATATGAATGTAATGGAATACTATTGTGTTATAGGAAATGATGAGCAGGAGGACTTCAGAAAAACCTGGAAAGACTTGTGTGGACTGATGCTGAGTGAAGTGAGCAGAGCTAGGAGAATGTTGTACACAGTAACACCTATGTTGTGCGATGACTGACTTTGATAGACTGAGCTCTTCTCAGCAATGCAAGGATCTAAGACTTCTCCAAAAGTCTCATGATGGAAAATGCTATCCATGTCCAGAGAAAGAACTACAGAGTTTGAATGCAGATCAAAGCATACTATCTGCTCTTTTTCTTTTCTTCTCTTCTGTTTTGTTTCTTCTTTCCTGTGGTTCCTCCTTTTGGTTCTAATTTTTCTTTATAACATGACTAATGTGAAAATATGTTTAATAGGAATGTATATGTAGAGTCTATATCAGATTGCACTCCATCTTGGGGAGGAAGAAAGGGAGGGAGGGGGAGGAAATTTAAAACTCAAAAGCTTACGGAAGTGAATGTTGAAAACTAAAAATAATTTAATAAAATAAATTAATTAATTAACTAATAAATAGATAAATAAATAAAAAGAAAGAGCAAAAGGTCAGGAACTTCAAAGAAACCAAGGAGGGGGGGAAGTTGTAAAGGAAGTAGATTCAGCATTATCAGACCTTAAACTATCTTATAAGGGACAGCACTGTTGGAGTATAAAAAAATATAATTTTTATTATTTTAAATTAAAATTTTCTTGTATAAATACAACTTATGTAGCCAACAATAGAAGGAATGCAGAAAATTGGGGGGGATTTTTTCATTGACAATCTCTCAGATGTGATTGGATTGGAATATTGCAGTGGTATAGGAAATAATGAACTAGTTGATTTAGAAGGAAACATGGGAAGATTTGGATCTATGAAGTAGGGTGTTATTCACCTTCAGAGAAACAGATGACAGGTGGATATAAGCATAATATTGTCTTACAAATATATGTATGAGTGTGTATATTTATCTATGTGTATGTTCATAGATAAATATATATATATAGATATGTATCTATAGATCCATATCTATATATATATATATCTCCACACTTAATTGTACCTTCTTGGGGGGGGTCAAAGGGAGGGAAAAGTAATAAAGTAAAAATTACACAGCAGAGAACAAAAGAAAATCAACAAGGAAGCAAAGAAAAGCTGGGCAGCTTTGAAAATAATGTGTATAATTTATTATATAGGTTTTCTTCAAATGAAAATTTGTTGTTTTATATTGAATCCTATCTTATGGTTTACTATGTAAATAGCAATTTTTTTTCTTTTCTTTTTCTGTATTTAGGTTTAAAATTTTAAAAATTTACAAAAAAAATAGAGAAATTCCATTTAAAATGACTGCAGACAATATAAAATACTTAGGAGTCTCCCTGCCAAGACAAAATGAATAACTACAAAAACACAATTACCAAATACTTTTCAGACAAAAACAAAAAGACAGAGCTAAACAATTAAGAAATATTAATTGTTCACAGATAAGCCAAGTCAACATAATAAAAATTGCAATTGTACTTGATCTAGTTGTTCTGCATCATGCCAAACTACCAAAGAATGATTTTATAGAACTAAAACAAAATTAACAAAGTTCATTTGGAAGAATACAAGGTTAAAATTATCAGGTAAATCAATTAAAAAATAGGAAGGAAGGTGAAGTAGTAGTAACTGTTTACAAATTATATTACAAAGCAGCAATCATCAAAACAATCTGATATTGGCTAAGACAGCGTTGGATTAGTGGAATAAATTAGGTATATAATACATAGTAGTAAATTACATTATAATCCAATGTTGATAAACTCCAAAATCCAACCTTTTGGGGAAGAAGTCATAACCTGACAAAAATTGCAGGGAAAATTCAAAAGCAGTTTGGCAGAAACTAAGCATATACCAGTGTTTCAGACAATACTAAAAAAGGTCAAAGTTGATATATGATTAAGACATAAAGAGTGATACCATAAGTAAATTATGGGAGCATGGAAAATTTTACCTGTCAGATCTATGGATAAGGGGAGAGTCTATGACCAAACAAGAGACAGAGAGGATCATGGGAAGTAAAATGGATAATTTAAATTACATAAAATTAAAGCTTTCTCCCCTGCAAATAAAAGCATGCAGCCAAAATCAAAAGTGAAAGAGGAAAGTGGGACAAAATTTTATAGCATGTTTCTCTGATAAAGGTCTCAGTTCTCAAATATATAGGGAATTAAGCCAAATTTATAAAAAATATAAATAATTCCAAAATTGATAAGTGATCAAAGGATACAAACTGGCAGTTTTCAGAAGAAGACATAAAAACTATCAATAGTCAAATAAAAATGCTCTAAATCACTATTGATTAGAGAAATTCAAATTAAAATATGTCTGATGTGCTACCTCACACCTATATGATTAGCTAATGTGACAGAAAATGAAAATGACAAATGCTGGAGGACATGTGGAAAAATTGGGACACTAGCACATTGTTGGTGGAATTGTGAATTGTTCCAACCACCCTGAAGAATAATTTGGAACTTTGCCCAAAGGGCTATTAAACTGTGCATACACTTCCACCCAGAAATACCACTACTACATCTGTATCCCAAAGACCTAAAGAAAAAGGAAAAGGACCCATGTGTAGCAAAATATTTATAGCAACACTTTTTGTGGTGATAAAAAATTGGAAATTGAGGTGATGCTCATCAGTTGGGGATTGGCTGATCAAGTTGTGGTAAATGATTGTGATGGAATGGTATTGGGCTATAAGAAATGATGAGAGGGATGATTTCAGAAAAAAAAAACTGGGAAGTTTTATATGAACTAAAGCGTAATGAATTGAGTAGAACCAGAATATTGTACACAGTAATGACAATATTGCAAGGATGATCAATTGTGAAAGTATTAACTACTCTGACAATTCCTGTGGACCCATGATGAAAAATGCTATCCTCTTCCAGAGAGAGGACTGATGAACTCTGAATACAGATTGAAGCACACATTTTTAAACTTTATTTTAAGTCTTTTTTTGTTTTGTTTTTGCAACATTGTTAATATGGAAATATATTTTGCATTACTTCACATGTATAATTGATATCATTTTGCTTACTTTTTCAATGGGTAAGGGAAGTCCTGGAGGAAGGGAGAGAATTTGGAACTAATTTTTTTTAAATGCATGCTTAAAATAAATCTTTTTTTTAAAAGAAATCCTTTGCAAAACTTAAAGTGCTAACGAAATGATACATATTATTCCAGTTCTTTGTTAACAAAAAAACATGTTACTATAAATATTTTTGTATATATAGGACCTTGCCTTCAGTTTTTGGCTCAGAGTAGGACAATTAATTACTCTTTCAGGACAAGAGTTTCTTGTTTTGGTGGGTGTGTGTGTGTGTGTGTGTGTGTGTGTGTGTGTGTGTGTGTGAGAATTTAGGAAAGTTCCTGAGTACATACTGCTATTGTTTCTTCCTGATCACTAAAGCTACCACAGGACCAGTTAGCTCCACAAATGGGTAATTCACCTTCTGGGTGTAAGTCAACAGTTTTGGAGATGCTCGAATTCTCCCAGGTCTCTGTAGTACGATTTAATCATTGAGTGAATCACCACCCGCCTTCTCTCAGTAGTAATGAGAGTCAAGCTTCCATGACAGCTGCAGGCAATAGGAGTGCTCACTGTTGTTTTTTCCCACAAGGATGAATCTGTTACAAACCAGCTAACTTTTAAAGATGACATACAACAGTACAATCATTGGCCTCTGTAGTGACAAACTAATTTATTTCATACTTTTAAGTCTAGAAAAGTTCAGTCATGGGGTCTAAAATGCTTTCTTTGCTTTGTTTTGTGACTCAATATGAATGAATCAGCCAGGTGTGATGGGAAGATCATTGGACTGGAAGTCAGAAGATCTGAATTCTAGTTCTAGTTCTGCCACTAAATAGTTACATGGTTCTGGGCAAGTCATTTTACTGTCCTAAGGCTCAATTAACTCATCTGTAAAATGGGAGCGTAATACTAGATAATCTTTAAGGTTCCTTCCAAACATGAAAATATACAAAAGTAATCATAGCTTATTATTTTTAATAGGGTGCCATGCCTTTCCCTTCTTGGTAAGGAAATTGTTTATAGTTCTTTATTATGTGCAGGGAATTTTATTATTGTTCCATAAAACCTGAACCTTGGAACTCAAGCCCCCTACATATACCTTTCCCACCAAAAAAAAAATGGGAAGAAACAATTGAGGAGAATTCATTGAAAATTTGAACAGAAGAAGGTGAAGCAAGCAAAAAAATTTCTGTGGCAAGAAAAATTTTGTGACATGGCAATGCTCCCAACATATCCTAGAAGGAAAAAAAAAAAGAACTTCATAACTTCAATTTACTCTGTATAACTAAACCTCCTAAGCCAGTAGGGCATACTCCCTTCCATAATACTTTTTATCAACCTGAGGATATAATCAGTTCAAAATCAGAAATTTAGTGATATGATAGAATAAAAGTTGAGAAAAAATCCCTATAAATCTGAAGTGCTCTCTCCTATGCATAATTATCCGAGATCATTTTAATTTTTTTTGGTCCTCCTTGAGAACAAAAGACAGCAACCAATCCATGGTAAGAGTAAATAAATGGGGCAGCTGGGTGGCACAGTGGATAGAGCACCAGCCCTGAAGTCAGGAGGACCTGAGTTCAAATCCGGCCTCAGACCAAACACTTGACACTTACTAGCTGTGTGACCCTGGGCAAGTCACTTAACCCCAATTGCCTGAAAAAAAAAGAGATAAGAGTAGAAAAATGTAGAGTACACTTATAGAACAGAATTTACATTGAGAACATGTGGTGGAGGTATACGTGAAGAGAGGCCACTCACAGTATATGGGCACTGATATTTACCAGTAATGTCAATGTGCTGCTCCCCACTGGTTTTATAGTCTCTGAAGGTTACTCCTCTGTTTGACACACATTCTCTTCCAGAAACTGTTCTGTTGGATGCAATTTTGCCAGGCCATACTCCACCAGATAAGACCTCTCCTCTTTCCAGCTGAAGCGTTTCAGCCCAAAGCACCAAACTTTTTACAAGAAGCAGTAGAGTATTCCCTGCTAACCTGTGAGTCTTTTGTCTGGATTTTTCTTCCTCATTCAGGCATTTGGGCTCCTTTGCCAAAGACTTTATCCTATTATATTTAAAGCATTGCATATACTTGTTAATTTTCAGTCTCTGAAGACTAGGTCAATAGTCTCTAAGCTTTTTTGAAATAATACACCCTTATCACAAACATTTTTGAGTATATATTTCCACATATGTGCATATATAATTATTTATAAATTTTATATATAATGTATATACACACATACATATGTGTATGTATACACACACACACACACACATATATATATACATACACACACTACCATGCTAATAACTACATACATTATGAAATTCCTACCAAAACAAACATTTTAACAGGATGAGATAAAGATGAAATAATATTTATCCTAGAAGAAAAAGGGAACTGTTGGAAATTATTTGGTAGAGAACTGACATAGAACTCACCTTTAAGAGGAAAAGATAAACTTTGACAACCATAGGGAGAGAGTACATTGGAGAGAGGAGAGAGGAGACAGGGATGCTATTACAATAATACAGGCAAGAGGTGACAAGAGACTGAACTAAGATACTGATTGGATGAGGAGAAAGAATTGGACATATATGCGAAATGTTACAGAGGTTGAATTGACAAGAATTGACAACTGACTGTATGTGTGTGGTAAGTGAGAGTGAAGAGTTGAAGATGACATCAAGGTTGTGAAACTGGGTGACTGAAAAAGTGATGACGCCCTCAGCAGAAATAGGAAAGCTCACAAGAGGGTTAAGTTTGAGAGGGAAGATAAATGAGACTCTCAAAACAAGAAGACCAAATCTCAGGAGAAAAATGCTTTGGAAGCTGGGAAAAGATGCCTGTGAACCCTGGGCAATGCCTGAAAACTGTACACATACACATACACATACACATGCATACACAAACACACCAGTATTTAAAAAAAATGCATATTACTTATATTAATTAATGAATTGATGAATAAAAAAGGATTTGTTAAGCTTACTATGCATCTGACAGTATGTTAAGTCCTGTTGGTACAAATACAAAGAGCAGGATAGTCCCACCTTATAGGAGTTTATTTTCTGAAAAAGGAAGATAACATATGTTGGGGATTAGTGGCCAAGGAGGAGCTATTTGGTTTGAGATGTTATAGGGAGGTTGAGTAAAACCATAAGAAAGCTGATGGATCTAAAATTTTCCACTGGATAATTGAGAAACTAAGTCTATAATAGCTAGAAACCAGCAAACTGATCCAGCCCTGACAAGGGTAGGCTAGTTGACTCTAAAGGTAAGAAAGAATTTAGACAGTCAAGGGAGTGGTAAATAAAATAAAATAATGAATAATCCTCTCTACAAATGCAATGAGACTAAAATTAGCAATGCAAATATGAAACTTTGTCCATTGTTTATTATTTTAACTTTTTTTTTTGTATGGACCAGTTTTGTAGTCAGGAAGATAAATTCATGTCAATGAACATGCCTTTAACATATACTGATTGTGTAATCATAAGCAGCTCACTTAACCTTTCCAATCACAGGCAACTTTTTACGACTATAAATTGTGGATAAATTGTAGATTTGTTTTGATGGAAGGAATTTCAATTCCAAGAGTTCCTTAAGCTGATGAAATCATAGTTTTTCTCTTTTCCACCCTCCCCAAAAATAAAGATTGTGAGTTATTGGGGGTGGAAGGGTGTTTTGTTTTGTGTTGCTGACAGTATTCAAATCTATTTTAAAAACACATTGAAAGCAGCTATAGTAATGTCTGCCTCTGATTCAGGAAGCATGAGAGGCAAGAAGGAAGGGCCCATAGTCACTGTTCATCTGCGGGAAAAAAAAGCCCTAAAAAACAAGGTGCCTTGGGGACAAATTGGGCCTATCACTCAGATAAAGATGGAAAATATACCTGTGATGCCATTGGTAAGGAAATCCCAGGAGAAGAAATTCCCTCTGCCATACAGGTCAGCAACTTCTCTGTGAACTGCAGTCTTAGAGAATAGCAGTTTGCAGAATTGCAGTTACATAATTACAGAATTGCTGAATAGGGAGTTTTCAGAGGAAGAAACCAAAGCTATCAATAGTCAAATAAAAAAAAAGTTCTAAATCACAAATAATTAGAGAAATTCCAATTAAAACAACTCTTTCAGTACCACCTCACACATCATAGTCTAAGATGACAGAAAAGGAAAATGAAAAATGCTGAAGCAGATGTGGGGAATGACTGACTAAACAAGTCATTTTTTAATTTACTCATTGGCCATGTTCTGACCAAAAAAAAAAAGCAGAAAAGAAAAGAAAGGGAAAATGCGTTTCAATCTTCACTGGATCTATTAGTTCTCTATTTATAAGTAGAGAGCATTTTTCATTGTGAGTCCTTTGGAACTGTGAGTAATCAGAGGCTTTCACAGTTGATTATGTTTACAATATTGCTATTAATTATGTAAATTATTCTCCTGGTTCTGCTCATTTCACTTTGCATTGGTTAGTATGTCTTCCAAGTTTTTTTAAGCCATATATTTAATAATTGTTTACATCACAACAACATTTGTCACACTTATACACCATTAATTGTGGTTATCTAAGTCAATGGGAAGTCAATATAGATCCTTATGTAGGGTTTAGTGACCCCCTATTTCTATGTGTTTGACACCGTTGTTCTACACTACTCACGTGCCTTCAGGGAACTATTATTATTAAGTAAGGATTATTATTAACAATTACCTATAATAATATAATTGACATTTATTAAAGTACTATATAGGGTTTACAAAGGTCTTTACATATAATTATGTCATTTAATTTAATAAATGTATACCCTTCTCTAACATATCATTTCCAGTACTGTGAGCAGGCGGAGAACTGAACCTTGAAACAATATATCTGGTACTATTCTTCCTACGTTCAGAATGACTTACCCTATTTCAACCAGGGAATTTTAGAACATTTCACCTGTCCAGAGGATAATGTTTTATGAGAAGTATTTTTATCTATATTTTTAAAAATTCTTCACATACTCTTGCACAGAAGTTCCCACAAATAATCACTATTTGAAACTGTTCAGGCTAACTTGACACACCTTACAAACAGCCAAAATGCCATACAATCCAAGAACTGACAAATATCATATCTCTGGTAATTATTCAAGAGTTTGAGGCCAAGCTAGCAATGTTTTGAAATCTCTGAACCAGTAGACTTTCCTGGAAATTGAAAAAAAGGATAATTAGTCCCTTCTTTATTATTCAGGTAGTCAGTCCTATGGCCTACTGATTGAGGTGACTGCCCTCACTATATACCAATTCCAAGTTCTCATCATCTCCTACATTCAACAAGCACTGTCCCATCACTGCTAATTATAGATAAGAAGGCAGAATATATTTTATGCTATACTTGACTTAGGGAAGCAATGATGTTCCCTCTAATAGACCTAATGGACTGACAGGGTTCTGTACCAACAGAAAGGACATGAGAACCTGAGTGTGCAATGAACATGATCCAGAATTGGTTAAAGGTCTTTCACAAATGCCATTATGCCAAGTAATGACCTTGAGAACCAGGAAGGAATTCTGGAGAGAGGTATTTTGTGTATGATTCCACAGAGTGAAAGATAAGTTTTAATCAGGAGGGAACATTATGGATCCTGACCCTGATGATAGCAGCACATCAAGAAAGGAGAATTAAATTAAAGTATCTTTTCTATTTAGTTTTACTTTGGTTTTCTTCTGAAACCACTTTGTTTTTGCAAGTTTTGAATAGAATTGACCACAGAAAAACACTGAGTGAAAAAGAACAACTTGTAGAGAAAACAGCATGGAACTGTTAAGGTCCCTGGAGAAATAATAAATTAGATGGGGAGTCAAGATGGTGGAGTGACAATCAGTATTTTTGCCTAGTTATTTTAACACATCTCCTCCACAACAATGTAGAAAATGTGTCAAGCCTAATTCTGACTGGGAAAGCAAAGAAAAATTCACAGTGAGTCATTTTTCTAGCATAGGCAAGTAGCCTGAAAGAATGAGCAAACAATAAAAGAACCTATCAATAAAGATTTACTATGGTGAATGGAGAGTTCACATAAGTATTGGATGCAGGATGAGTTTAGACACTGGAGGAGGCAATGGTGGAAGAGGGTACCATTTAAATGCACCTGCATCTGAAGTGATCCACAAAGGGAAGAATATGCATATACACAGCAGAATACAGAAATTCATATTGCCCAACAGGGAGGTAGAAGGGAAAGGGTTTAAAGGAAAAGGGGAGTGGGAGAATAAAGGGAAGGGTAAATTAAGGGAGGTAGTTGGCAGAAGCAAAACAGCCTCATAAAGAGAGGACAGGCTTAAAAAAGAGGGAGGGACTCATCCATAAAATGGAAAAGGATGTCAGAATGGATTATGGACCACAATCCAACAATATGTTGCTTACAAGAAACACACTTGCAAAAGAAAGATACACATAGAGTTAAAATTAGTGACTAGAATAGAACCCATTAGTCTTCAACTGAAATTAAAAAAAAAAGACAAGGGTAGAAATCATGATTGCAGACAAAGCAAAAGAAAAAATCCTTAATTAAAAGAGATAAAAAGGGAAATTTCAATTATAGAAAATAAATTAATGTAAATACTGAACATATATGTGTCAAACGCACATATGCATAGCATCTAAATTCTTTAAAAAGTTATAGTCTTCTGGAGAATATTGAATGGGAACAGAAAGGAATATACCAATTTCTTATCTGTGTCAAAAATTGACTATTTATTAGGATATAAAAAACTCACAAATGCAGAAAATCAGAAATAAAATAAATACATCATTTTCTCATAATAATGCAATAAAATTACATTCAAAAAAGAACTTTGAAACATATATTAAAATCAATTGTAAACTAAATAGCTTAATCTTAAAGAATGGGCACATCAAAGAACAAATTATAGAAACAATTAATCATTTCATTAAAGATAATGACAACAATAAGACAACATATCAAACTTTGTAGGATTTGGCCAAATCAGTACTGAGAGGGAAAAAATTTATCTCTAAATACTCACATAAATGAGAGAAAGGGCAATCAGCAAAATGGATATACTACTAAAAATAGAAAATCAACACATTTAAAATCCCCAACTGTATAGCAAATTAGAAATGCTAAAAATGAAAAGAGAAATGAATAAAATTAAAAGTAATTTTTAAAAAATATTTTTTAAATTTTAAAATTATTTTTTTAAATTAGAAGTTAAAAAATCATTGGTGAATTTGATATTTTACAAAATGAAAAAAAAACAACTTGCCAGTATCAAAAATGAAAAAAAAAGTGAATCATGACCAATGAAGATGTAATAAAAGTAATTAGGAGCTATTTTACTCAACTATATACCAATGAAACTTATAATCTTAATGAAATACATGAATAATTATAAAAATTGTTCAGATTAACAAAACAGTAAACAGAGTCATATTATCATATCATATTAAAAATAAAGAATTTAAACAAGTCATAAATGAACTCCCTAAGAAAAAAATCCAGGCCCAGATAGATTTATAAGACAAAACAGGTAGTAAAACTATAAAAGTGAGGGATCTCAACTCATTACTCATATATCTAGGTAAATCTAACCATAAAATAAACAAGACATGAATGCACATACTATATAGCTTCTTTGAGCCACTAGTGAGAGTTGGATGATTGGTTGGACACCAAAGGTGGTTGAGCGACCCTGCAAAGGACTTGACAGCCCTCACACTAGATTTGCTAGTCCTCCCTGAACACCTCATACACCTCTCCATAAGTTACTACTTACTGTTTGAAGTAGCCCTTTTATTTGTCATAAACTTGCTTTACTGAAGTTTCAAAGGATGTCTGCTCATTTTCCCAGCATTTGGGGATTTGTAGAATAAATTCTTGTTCCTATTAACCATGCCTTTCATTGCTTTATAGATCATCAGATGTGGCCAGCCCTTAGCACAGTGTTTGGCATGTAGTAGGCACTGACCTACTCTAATATGGCTAAAGACTCTACTTTTGGGCCTATTATCATACAATAGCCTCCTATTTTTACCTCATCACTACCACTTTAGCTTTGATTCTCTGGACCTCCTCTGTTATGTTCATGTCTTCTGGGGGATATAGTGACCAGAAATGTGTATGGATCTGTAATCTCATCAATGGGAGTACTCTCTCCAATGATGCCAATTGTATTCATACCTTCCCATCCAATGAGACTGCTCCCACGACTTGCCACAGAAAGCCCACCTAATTCATTAGGAACCTTCCTCATATTCTCTTTACAAGTAGTATGCATACTAACAGAGTTTAAGAGCTGTCCATTGATTACCCCTTACTTTTGCTATATGACTGGCTGGTTGTTTCGGTCATTCAATTTCTCAGGTGATATCCTTTGCGCCACAACTCTTGAGAAATTCCTTATTTGTAATGTTTTCTCATGCCCATCAATGCATTTATCCATTGACTTTTTGGGGACTCCCAACTTTATTTTATATGAGGATAAGAAATGCTTTCTGTTTTGTTTCTAATACCTTTCTTCATGATGACCAGCATCTGTTGTCTTCAATACTATATAGCATAGACATTCTCAGTGAATCATCTAGAATGACACTCAAGGCCCATAGCTGGATTACAACTAATAGCTCAGAGCTCATCATTTTCTAAATGTATTTTGGGTTATTTCTCCTGAAATGAACTTGCATATTGATAACTTTGTGAAGTACTATATCATCAGTTTTCCTGAGAAATGGTCATTCACAAGCAACCTCATCCCCTCCCCAAATCACCATGACATTTTGCAAAGCATGTCAGATTATATTTAGAATATCTTATATTGTGATAGGCAGTGAAGACAGAGCTGGCTTCAAAATCCAGGAGTTATGGATTCAAGTCCCTCCTCTGACACATGAAGCCCTGCCTAACTCATTTATCCTCTCAATGCCTCCAGGCAGTTCTCTAAGACCATGTTGCTGAATAGTTGCTGCCCAGCATGGGTAGAGGTAATTTCTTTATCAGGAATTCCCTGAAACAATGAAATTACAGGTTCAGTTCCCATCTCTCCTTACTCCCCATTTCTTCTATTGCACCAAAATTGAATTTAATATTAGTTCAGTTGTAACTCACAAAACTTACAACCAATAAATACAGAAATGTAACTTCAAGATTAAACCCTTTGGTGCAGTCCTCTGAACTCTCATAACATTTTGCTCATAGCTCTTATATACTCATTATATTCCATTTTGCTTTGCTATAATTTGTATCCAGGTACTAATGTCGACTGTTTTCACTGGATATCTCCCATCTCTCTCTCACTTCACATTTGCCTCCTGGCTTCCTTTAGGTCTCAGCTACAATCCCACTTCCTGTAAGAAGCCTTTCCTGACCCACTTAAATTTTAATGCTTTTCCTCTGAGATTATCTCCAATTTACTCTGTATATATTCTTTTTGCACATAGTTGTTCATATGATGTCTCCCACAGTAGACTGAGAACTCCCTGAGAGCAGGTACTGTTTCTATGTTTCTTTCTTCATATCCTAGGTGTTTAGCACAATGCCTAACACAGTAGGTCACTGAATGGGAGTTGCCTCAGACAAACTTTGACCTGGGAAAGGCCTTAATTTAGAAAGGCCAACATCATCCACTGGATTCTGGCTGTTGCCAGTCATCTTGACTTTTGTCTTGCCACTGGACTTCAATGACACCAGAGGAAAGAGTGAGGTTGATGACTTTGCACAATTCTGCCTCACTCAAGTCCAATTCATGCTCAAGTCAAGACATCATTCTTGTGATGTTATTGGTCCTCTTTGAGAATGAAGGATGAACAACAACAGCATGAATGAATGAGATGAATGGAATCCTAGACAACAAATTCAACCAAACATTTAAGGAACAATTAATCTTAATACTATGAAAACTGTTTGAAAAAAAATAATCCTACCAATTTCCTTCTGTGACATAAATATGGCCTTGATACTTAAATCAGGGAAATTCTAAATTCTACGGATTCTTTTTTTTTTAAGTGGTAGGTTAAGGGAATGTTCTTCCCCAGGGAAGATGCAGGAGAGAAGGTATTAGCAAACCCCATCACAGAAGTCAGGGCAGTTTCTTCCCTCCTTTTCTTGCCCTCCATTACTGGTAAAGGTTTCATCTTGAGCTATGGATTATTAAGAATGGGAATAAAAGCCTGGTATCAGTTCATGAGATAGCTCTATATAATAGACAAAGTCTTACATATTGTAAAGAGCCTTAGATTTAGAACTGCAGATCCTTGGATTTCAATCTTAACTCCTCTACATAGTGCCCATATTATCTTGAGCAAATAATTTCTCTCTCTTAATGCTCCCTCTTAATCTGTCAGTTTGTCAACAAGCATTATTAAGTTCTAATTATGTGCCAGGTGCTGCGATAAGCACCAAGATAGGATAAAAAGAAAGATAAAAAGATGGTTCTTGTCCTCCAGAAGCTCACATCCTAATGGGTGAAAATAACATGCAAATGCCAATACATGCAAATAACTATGCACATGTATGAAAGGAACAGTGTAAATTGAAGATAACCTAAAGAGAAGGCATTCATTTGGAGAGGGTAGAGAAGGGCTGGGAGAGATTAGGAAAGATCTCCAGATGGTGAGCTTTGAGCTGAATCTTAAAGGAAGCCCAGGATGAGAGAACTGGATTCAATGATCTCTTAAATCCTTTCATTCATAAAATCTTATTACACTAATGCTCAATTTAGCATGAATAAAAGCCCATTTTTACTGGTCTTTTAAGTAAGGTAGTGTTGGTCATAAGGACTAGAGAGCAGAATGGTTTTTTTGATGAGGAACAATGACATTCACAAGCAGCAACTATCCCCTTTGCACTCTGATTATGACTTTCTTTTTCTTTTCCTTTCCTTGAACCCCCTTCAGTTTCTTCTTTTGCCCCTTACTACCATAAGGGCCCATTATCATAAGTTTCCATTACTGCCTCTTCTCTAAAAAGCAGGTGATATACAGGAAAGGAATTGTGGGTCAATATAGCTATATTATCTGCTGGTTTTGTTGTTCATTTGTTTTTCAGTCATGTCCAACTCTATACGACCTCATTTGGGGTTTTCTTGGAAAAGACAGTGGAGTGGATGGCCATTTTCTTCTCTGGTTCATTTTACAGATAATGAAACTGAGGCAAATGGGTTAAGTGCTGAGGGTCACACAGCTAGTAAGTGTCTGAGGCTGGATTTGAACTCAAGGAAAGGAGTCCTCATGACTCCAGGCCTGATACTCTATCCTCTGTGCCACCTATTTGCACATATCTGCTGCTTAAAAGAACTAAATTATTGCCTCATTTTTTTGTGTGGAAGAATCTGTCTATGTTGTTTTCTCTTCTGGCATACCACTGGCATAAAAGATTGAATCTCTACATTAGGCCTTATCTTATCCCTTCCATCACCAATAACTAATTAATGATTCCTCCATATCTAATAATCTTTTATTTACCTTGCATATATTTTGTACATACTTACATGTGTACATGTGTTTTCCATGAATAAAATGTAAGCTCCATGAGGATAAAGACTTTTGCTATTTTGTTTATTTTATTCCCAGCACATAGTGTACTCTCTTTCCATCTTTTATCAACTGCATTGCTTCCTGAAAGAAAAATCAGTTTAAATTCCATGAAATCACCTTTACATAACTTCAAGTATTCTTATATTAAATCTTTCTCCTTCCAAATTCCTTCACTTCTTTTATACTCATCTCCACAAAAAAGGTCCTGGCTATTCTTTGAAGTTATTGAATTTTTAAAAATTCTTCAGTTGTTCCACCCCATTTCCTAATGGGCTAAGTAGGCACATTTATTTCTCAAATCTATACAGTGATACCCACAGCCACATAGATCATATATTCATCAATCACCCTTCCTCTCTAATGTTCTGTCACCTGTCAATCATTTCAGCAGTTTAAAATGAGCATTCCCAAACATATTTTACATATCACATTTTATCTATTATATAATTTTATCCACATTAGAAATTTTATCCACAATAATTCCTTCCATGATTCTGTTGCCTTCTTCAGCTATTGAGCTATACTTTTCTATTATTTCATTGTCAAACTTATAGAAAGAATATTCTGTGATTGCTGCCTTCAAAACTGTTCAACTCAGTGAAGAAAACTATCTAGTGGGACAATTCCATGTATCAGTATAATCAGCAATTGCTTTGCAGCTCACATTCTTACACAGTTGTCTGGGTCATAAAAATTGTGACTTTTGCAAAGTCACATATGTATTATATGGCAGAGGTGGTACATCAATCCAGGTATTCTTCACTTGGCAGAAAGGCCTCAATCAACCACACTTCTTCTGAATTAATATACATGTATATATATATTTTTATTTAATAGCATACATACTTTCAGAAGTGCAGTAAATGTAATAAGAGTTTAGTAAATGTAGCAAAGGTGTAATAAGTTTTAATTTTAAAAGGAGCCTTTATCCTCTTTCATTTCTTCATCAGAAATGACATTTTCTAATCCTTTTACTATCTTTCTATGTGATCACTTTATAACTGAAGTCAACGTGGATGAAAATATATTTTGATATATTTTAACAACAGTCTTCTAGTCATCTAGGTTTGCAACTTTAGAATCTTCACTCCTCTCACTCCAATCAGGCATACAACCTTATTAATTGCACTTTCAACATTTCTTGTGTGATACCTTTTCTCTCCATTATTTATGAGAAGTGATTTTATTTCTCTGAGGCTCAGTTTCCTCATCTTTCCAATGAGAGGATTGTGTTATAAAATCTCTAGGTTGGTGTTGTTATCCAGTCTTTTCGGTCACGTACAACTCTTCATGACCCCATCCTGGGTTTTTTTTTTTTAGCAGGGATACAGAAGTATTTGCCATTTCCTTTTCCAGTTCATTTTGCAGATAAGGAAACTGAGGCAAACAGGGTTAAGTGATTTGTCACTTAATTTGTAAGTGTCTCATGTTAGATCTGAACTCAGGTCTTTTTGACTCCAGGCTAGGAGCTCTATCTTCTGTGCCACCTAGCTGTTCAGAAAATCTCTACAATCCCTATCAGTTCTGGGAATCTAGAAATTAAAGAAACTAGAAATTGAAATGAAGTGGGGTTTCCTTACTCTTTAACATTTTTCAATTGCTTGAGTAAAATGGAGAAGGGCAAATGCACCAGAAGTCCTAATTACTTTGTGTAATTGGTTCAGATATTATTGGAGTAGACTACAGGCATAGGTCAACAGAGGCTACTCAGAGTCTGGTCAAATGAATTTATGTTGAAGGGCTTAGGTGATGTTAAACATATATTCCATTGAATTTTTCTCTACTAACATTTCCAGTCTTTTCACAGACAAACCAACTATCACTTTATATGAGGAAAGATCATGCAAGAGAACAAAGGAGCCTGAGAGATGATGAGAAACAAGGGTATGTGAATTCAAGGTAGGAGGAAGAAAAAAAGGAACAGTATATTTGAAAACATCAAAAAGTAATTAAAATGGAAAAGGAACAAGAAAGATGAATAGATGAAGGGAATTATTAGGTGATTTTAATGACAAACTTGGCACAAAAATAAGAGAATCCACAAAAGTGAACAGATTGAGATTTTACTATATAGTTGAAGATTTATTTTCCCCTTTTTTACAGTTTTGAACATTTACCATTTTCAAACAGATCTGAAGAATTGTAACTAGCCACTGGTGCCCTTTAATCAACCTTCTACATGCAATTAACCCTTAATTAACCATATCTTTAAAGGAGTTGATTGGCTTGAATAATCAGAATGTGAAGATAATAAATTGAAGAGCAATTTAGTTTAGTTCAAGTCAATTCAAAAGACTTTTATTGAGCTCCTACTATGCTCAAGGCAGTGAGCTAAGCATTCAGAGAGATATGAAAGTAAATAAGGCATGATTCATATTTTCAAGAAGTTTAGGATCTAGTAGAAAGGGATGATGAGTACATGTAAAAATTATAATACAAAAAAGAATAATTGTACATGAGACTGGCATAATACTATTAAATTTCAAAGCAGGATTAAATTTCTTCTGTTCTGGTGAATCAAGGAGATTGTGGGTAGATGTCAGGATGGATGGCTTCCTGTAGGATTTAGCATTTGAGCTAGATCTCTAAGACTTTTGCCAATCAGTAGAATAAGATGACACTGTTCCAAGAACAGCGTAAAATAATAATAGTAGCAACAATAGAAACAACAGCAAAACCCAAAGCAATCCATAAACTATGGCCTAGAACCAATGCTATAGGCATATATGGATAGGTATCAATCTTTAAGATAGCTCAATTATTATTTTCATTTGGTTATTGACTCTACACAGGATTATCCTGGGGAACATTAGGATTTAGCCAATGTCTGGGTTCAAGCATTCATGCATGTGCAAGCACACACACACACATAATATCTCTAAGGTTCTTAGATTCAATGCTAGAAGATATGCAAAGGACTTGTACTTACATAGGATAACCTCTCTTTCCATCTCTAGTGGACTTCCAACTCCACAATAGTTTATATTACCACCTTGGTTGAAGTTCTCTGTAAGAAAAAACACAAAGTCACAAGAGTCAAGAATCCCTTTCTTCCAGAGAAACCCTCCTTTCCAAAGACAGTCCTCCAGACTGATAGTACTACCCTGGTGGGTAACCTCTTCATTGTTCCCCTTCCACCATACCCCAAAGGAAAGAAATCTAGGCCAACAGAAAATCATCTCCAAGTGTAAACACACACACACATACACACACACACACACACACACACACACCATGATTAATATGTGCTCATCTCTAAATACTGCTTTATTGTAATTGTTGTCATTGTTGATATCACCTTCTGTTTTATTCTGAAACTCCTTTGTGTTGTCCGGGAACTTAACACTGTTGAGGAACTATCAACCAATTAATCAATAACCTTTTTTTTTTTAAAGTACATGCTATGTGTCAGGTACTAGGCTAAGCACTAGGAATACAAAAAGGGACAAAAGACGGTCCATGTCCTTAAGGAGATTATTATTTAATTGAGAAAACAAAATGCAAACAAACATATACAGAGTGAACTATATATCAGACAAATAGGAAATAATTAAGAGTGAAGGCACTGGAATTAAGAAGAGTTGGGGAAGGCTTCCTGTAGAAAGTAGAATTTTAGCTGGGATTTAAAGGAAGCCAAGGTCAGAAGTCAGAGTTGAGAAGGGTGAACATTCCAGGTATGGGGGACAGCCTGAGAAAATTCCCAATGCTAAGAAATGGAGTGTCTTGTTGGTGGGTCAGCCAGGTGACACAAATCCAGTAATCTTTTACTTCCCCGCCCATATGGGAACTCCTCTCTCACTTAACCAGTGTTATTCTATTGCTGCCTCTCATGTTCTTTCAGCTCCCAAGTTGACCTAGGAACTCAGTCTATCACTCTCTTAATACACTGCCCTTTCTAAATAAATCATAGTTCTTACACTTCTAGGCTTACCTGGTTCCATGGAAACATGTAGGAACTCCAGGAACCCTTGACTTTTTTCTGGTGTAAACTTTCTTTGCTCTGTTTCCCAATTTTAGTTTTCTCCATCTTTCCAGCTCCCATTTTTAAAAACATAGGCCAAGAGTATAACCACATACTCTGAAACTGTTCCATGAATTAATCATTCTTAAAAGTAATCCCATGAGTAACCAGAGCAACATCCAGAGATGTTGCCTCTCCAAAAAAGAGGCAACATCAATACCAGAACAAAGTCTCAAATATATTTATCAGTAGATGGTGTTTATACTTTCTATTGGAGATATATTCTTCTCCCTTTTCCCTTCTCCCAATGCATTCCTTTTTCTCACCCTTCCATTTGTTTTTTGAGATCATCCCAATATAACAGACATACAGCCATGCCATCGAAGTAGATATGTTTTCACTGCCTTAATGACGATAATATTCTTAGGGGTTATATGTATTATCTTTCCATATGGGAATGTAAACAACATAATCTTCTTAAATCCTTTATGATTTCTCACTTATGTTTACCTTTTTCTTTAATGTTTCTCTTGAATTTAGTTTTGGTCTTTTTATCAGGAATGCTTGAAAGTCGTCTATTTCTTTAAATATCCATTTTTTTCCTCCAATTGGATTATACTTACTTTTGTTGAGTATTTTAGTCTTGATTATAATACTAGCTTCTTTGCCTTCTGGAATATGATATTACAAGCCCTCTCTCTTCTTTATAGTAGTGCCCGATAAAACTTATATAATCGTGGATATGTCTTTATGATATTTCAATTATTTTTTTATGTCTGCTTGTAATCATTCTCTTTGAGAACTGTTAATTTTTGATATATAATATTCATGAGAATTTTCATTTTAAGATTTCTTTCAGGAAGTAAATAGTTGACTCTATCCATTTTTATTTTGACCTCTGATTCTAAGATATTGGGGCAGTTTACCTTCATGATTTATGGAAATATGATGACAAAGCTCTTTTTTATTATGATTTTCAGATAGTCCAGTAGTTCTGAAATTCTCTTCTTCAACTATTTTCCTATTCAGCAATTTTTCCCATGGAAGTAAAACTAATATGGTTTGATTATAGAGATAGAAAGAAACAAAGGAATCAAAGATGAAGTAAAAGATTTGGGCCTGGAGAAATATAAACAAGGATAGCCAGTGTGCATGCTCCAGCTTCTTGGAGATACAGTTGAGAATTGGGTGGATCAGGTAAACACTAATAATGGAAAGCAGCCCTGGGAAGGGCTCTGCCTCCCTCGTACCAGAGGTACTAGTCAACCATTTTGGAGAACAGTTTGGAACTATGCCCAAAGGGCTATAAAAATGTGCATACCCTTTGATCTAGCAATACCACTCCTAGGTCTGTATCTTAAAGAGATCACAAAAATGGGAAAAATACCTGCATGTACAAAAATATTTATAGCAGCTCTATCTGGAATGTCTAAGAATTGGAAATTGAGGTGATGCCCATCAATTGGGGAATGGCTGAACAAGTTGTGGTGTATGAATGTAATGGAATACTATTGTGCTATAAGAAAGGATGAGCAGGCAGACTTCAAAGAAAAAGTTGGAAAGACTTGTATGGACTGCTGCTGAGTGAAGTGAGCAGAACCAGGAGAACGTTGTACACAGTAACAGCCATGTTGTGTGATTACTAACTTAGATAGACTTAGCTCTTCTCATCAGTTCAAAGATCTAAGACTCCTCCAAAAGTCTCATGACTATCCAAATCCAGAAAAAGAACTATAGAATCTGAATGAATGCAGATTGAAGCATACTATTTGCTCTTCTTTCCTCTTCTGTTTTGTTTTGTTTCTTCTTTCTTGTGGTTTCTCCTATTGATTCTAATTCTTCTTTACAACATGACTGATGTGAAAATATGTTTAATAAGAATGAATATGTAGAGTCCATATAAGATTGCAAGCTGTCTTGGGGAGGGAGACAAGGAGGGAGAGGGAGAAAATTTAAAACTCAAAAGCTTATGGAAATGAATGTTGAAAACTAAAAATAAATTAATTTTAAAAATGTTAAGAGGGTCAAGTAATTCTTCATTCATCATCCCCAGCCTTCTTTCCTCTAGCTCAGAAATAGCAGCTTCCTCCTGGAAAAGTTTGCCCTATTGTTCCATGAGGTCATAAATAAAGGTTCCTTACCACTAGTAGGACTACACACTTTTTAGTGGGAGCCATACATAACTAATGTAGAGTAAGATTTGCACCAAAAGCTGTTTGATCAACTGCCCTGTTTTATTATAACTTCTAAATCCACAAAATATTTACTTTCTTTCTTTCCTTTCTTTTCCATTCTTACTTTCTTTTTCCACCACAAAAGGAGGGAGGTATGGAGGGAGGGGGAGAAAATTTAAAACTCAAAAGCTTATGGAAGTGAATGTTGAAAACTAAAAATTAATTAATTAAAAAGTCACATTTTCCAAGAGTCTCATTTTACAGATAAGGAAACTGGGACCCAGAAATATTAAGTGACTTTTCTAAGGTCAATATATAGTAAGTATCAGAAGTAAAATTTCAATCATGTTCTGTGGTCCCAAATTCAGTGTTCTTTCCACTATATCATGAAGAGTGTAGGTCTGTGTCTGTAATCCAGTTAGAAAGGTGATTTTTCTACAGGGAATGGTTCATATCAGGTACAATGAAGTTCATTATCAACTTTTAAATTTTAAAACAGTATCTATACATTCTCTGTCCTTGACTTGTCTCTAGTAAAATCCCTCTAATACCTTTCTAATTTTCCCTGGTACCAAATACACCATATACTGTCCCACTTTTCCAACAAATACATTTTTCCATCTGTAGAATCAGATTTGCTACTAATGCATCCTTTGATGGCATCCCTAATGAGTTTACTATCAATTTTTTTTTACCAACTATGATCCGCGTGGCATTTACTGCCTACACCCATAAATCTCATTGTTATAACTAATCCATCATGGAAAGGCTCTCCCATCTGCCCTTTTCTCCTGGCATTCTCATTGCTTTTCTTCAGTCCTTGTTTACTTGGCTGACTTGTACATTTCTCTTTCTCTTTAGCAACCTTTAAAAAATATGGAAAGAGTTAATGCCTAGTGTTGTGATGGAAATTGCTGTCCTTTGTTTTGGAAGACAGTGCTACAGAAGATGTTAATATCAATTGATGAAAGCCTGGTTAAGAGCACTGAAGAGAGGCCAGCAGTAATTTCTATTCTAGAATCACAGAATTATAAGGCTGATGGAGCTAAGTGGTGTCTTCTAGGTCATTGGAGCAAATGTTTTCAATTTACATGTAAGGACATTGAGGATCTAAGATGTGAAGTGACTTACTCATAGTCACATGGGTATTAAGTGACACTCACCTGACAATGCTATAAAGCAGAATGATGTTTTCAATGTTTGGAGGATAAAGTCCAAATTCAAATCCTGTCACTCATGGGTCTATACTATCTATATTTTTCTAGCCTTATTTCCTACTGCCCATGAACTCTATGGTCTGAGAAAAATAAAAATAAAAAACTTTTCCAGTGTCCCTGAGGCCCAGATCAAGTCCCATACTTTTTGAGAAACTTTATTTTACAATTTATAGCAATTTCTCTATCCATGACTTCCATAATATTTATTGTTGATATAATTCATATAACTTTCATCTTATATGCTTTATGTGGTTGTTATCATACATGTCACATCTTCCCAACTGGACTGTAAGCTCCCTGAGTGTACAGACTAGATCTTACATATTTTTTGTCTTCCTAACAATGCATAATGTTTCAATGCCTTCTACATTACAGGTACAAAATTGAATAATTAAAATAATATGTTCTGTGGAAAAAGGAATATGATCTTTAAAAAAATAAAAAATGTTCTTTCTGTAGAAAGAAGCCTGTGTTCAAAGAAAGCTAATCTGGAGTATACTGTAATCAGTTACATATGGACTTCTAACAGCTAGATCTAGGTGAAAAGAAGTAAGCTCTCTGTCTGTCTGTCTCTGTCTACCCCTCCCCCATCTCTCTCTCTGTCTCTCTCTCTGTCTCTCTGTCTGTCTGTTTGTCTGTCTCTCTCTCTTTCTCTGTGTGTGTGTGTCTCTAAAAGAGAAACTGATTTCTTTCTGATTAGAAAAAACAAAATCATGTAGATTTGCAATGGCTCCATGTAGCATGACTTGCTCATGATCTTTTCTTTAGCCTTCTGTTAACATGACAAAAGCTAAAGCTCTCTAAGGAATCACCTCCCTGAGTGAGGGAAAGGCTAAGCAGGGAGTCATGGATAAGATTCAATGAGAAGCTATGACAGATGGATTTTTAACTCCAAGTGAAACCAGAGCTGAGCTATGAGCAAGCTGGGGGTCTCTAAATCAAGAAGAACAGAACAAAGGAGCTAGAGAGTAAGGAAATGCTATTCTTTAATTATAGTAAAGATAAGTCATAGCTATTGAGGGAAACAGCCCATGAGATTTTGATTCCAGCCTGCACATTCCCAAGAGGGAATGGAATCTATTCCCACAGGTGGAGAGCTTTTTTTTTTCTTTGTTACAGAATTCTGTGTTATTTGGTTCTGAGCAATATTGAAAGAAGTCAAGGTCTGGCCAGTACCTAAGAAGTGTAAAAGGTTAGTGCAAAAGCTACCCAATTATATTCAAGTGTTCATATTTCCTCGATTCTTGTTCAGTATATTCCGTTCTATAAATGTAGGGCCCAAACAATTTTCATGCCTAGTTTTAATTAATAGAAAATAATTTAAATTAAAAGCATAAAAAATGTTGAAAAACAGTGTGGTCTTGTGACATGAGGGCCAGGAAGAAGTGAGTTCAAGTATGGCCTTTAACACATACATGCTACCTGATTATGGGAAAGACACTCAATCTCTCAATAACTCTAGACAACTTTGTAAAACTATTAGTGACAGATTCTTATCCTTAGAGCAGGTTTCCCTGACAGGACTTCACACTTAGTAAATTGCATATTTTAAACAAAAAACAAAGATAAAAACAATAGAATGATGTAATTTTTTATTCTGTTAACCATATCTGCAGGAAATCAAGCTGTTTGGATTGACTAGCCAGAGAAAGGAGATTTCTTGGGCAACATCAGCCTCTGGGGTTATCAAGCATACCTTCAGAAGCAAATGGCAATCTCACAACAGAGGATTTGGCCTAGACAATATGAGTTCTTGAACCCTAGATTTCTGGGGGAATTCCTGAAAATTGCTTCTCTGCTAACACCAATTTTTAGAGTCCTAGAATTTAGCCTTGCTAGAGAAAAAGGATTCCCTAGTCTTTGTATTCTTGGAATCTAGCCTCCCAGCTAGAGAAGAGAGTAGTAAAGTAGGGTAGTAATAGCCCTAATAGTTATTATGCAAGGGACTTTTATTTTGAGAGTTTAGGAATCTGTTCTTCTATCCAGAGATGGGGAATTTCTCAAATTATGTTTCTCTTTGAGTGATGAAGATCACACATATGTCTTCAGTACTGGGAAGAAGAATAGAGATTAAATCTATAGCATCAGGGTACAAAGGAACCTGACCTTGCCACCACACAATTCCACAAATTAGAGTGAGTTATTAACTTCATATAGGCTTGGTGGGAATAAAGTTGTGTTTCTAACAGTTCCAGTGCATTTCCCTTCCAGAGAGTCCAAACAGAGTGGCACACATCAGTGAGTTGGGGTGGGGAGACAGCATTTAGGACCCTAAGTGATGGATTCATCAGGCTATGAAGACATTGCCCTTCTGACAAAACAAAGTTTAGTCCCTTAATAAAGGGAATATAAACTATGGGATGGCTTTGAGTCTGCTGGATTTGATGAATCCATGGAAAATTGGTAGAAAACAGAGGAGGAGAGAGTGTTGGATTTGTAATCAAAGGGTCTAGGTTTGAATCCCAGTTCTATCACTTATTACCTCCCCCCACTCTCTCAGCTGAGGAACTTACCTCATATTTTACAGAAAACAAAATGAGGCCATTATCCATAAACTCACCCATTCCCCTTTTTCCCATCTCCTATCACTCAGGTGCCTTCTTCCACTTTCCCCTCTTTCACCTGTTTCAAATGTTGAAGTGGTCTTAATCTATTCAAGAGATCTCCTTCCACTTCCTTCAACAGATTGCCTTCTCTGTCATCCTTACTCTTTCATTTATTTTCAATCTCTTCCTCTCTACTAGCTCCTACTGCCTACAAACATGCCCATGCCTCCCCATCCTGAAAAAAAAATCCTCTCTTGATGCTTCTATCCCTGAAAACTATTATCCTATATATCTTCTATATTTTGTAGCTAAACTACTCAAAAAAGACTGACTGTAATAGCTGCCTCCACTATCTATCCACTCACTCTTTAACCTCTTACAATTTGGTTTCTGACCTTATCATTTCACTGAAACTGTTCTCTCTAAAGTTACTAATGATGTTTTAGTTGCTAAATCCAATGGCCTTTTCTCAAGCCTCACTCTTCTTGACCTCTCTGCAGCTTTTGACACTGTTGATCACATTCTGCTCCCAGCTCTAGGTTTTAGGGTGACCACTCTCTCCTTGTTCTCCTCCAATCTATTTGACTCCTCCTTCTCTGTCTTCTTTGCAGGATCCTCCTCCAGATAATGCCTTCTAATCACAGGTGTCCCTCAGGGTTCTTTCCTGGGCCTTCTTCTCCACTCCTTCTATACTACTTCACTCGATGATCTCATCAGCTCCTACTGATGAGTCCATCTCCCTGCTGATGATTCTCAAATCTACCTTTCCTGCTTCAATCCCTCTGCTGACTTCCAATCTCACATCTTCAACTGCTCTTCAGACATCTCAAACTGGATGCCCAGTATAAATCTTAAACTCAGTATGTCCAAAACAGAACTCATTACTTTTTTTCCTCTACACCCTCCACATTCTACCTTCCTTCTTCCTGCAGAGGATAACATTGCCTAGGAGTCCTCCTGAATTCCTCACCATATCCAAGCTGTTGCCAAGGCCTACTGATTTTACCTTTGTAACATCTCTCAAATATGCTCCCTTCACTTCTCTAATACTGCCAACATGATAGTGCACCCCCTCATAACCTCAGGACTGGATTATTGCGATAACTTGCTGGTGGGTCTGCCTGATTTTTCCTTACTTCTATTTATCCTCCATTCAAGCACTAAAGTGATTTCCCTAAAACTCAGGTCCAGTCATCTCACACATTGCCCCCACCCCCATCCCAATTCAATAAATTCAAGATGTTTTCTACTGCTTCTAAGAACAATCAAATATTCTGTTTGGCATTTGGTACCCTTCATAGTGTAGCTCCCTCCTACCTTTCCCATTTTCTTAAACCTTTCTCCCTAACACATACTCTTTGATTTGGTGACACTGGCCTCCTGAACATCCCATGAAGAAGACACTCCATCTCTAACTGTCCCCCACACCAGGAATGCTCTTGCTCCTCAACCCAAACTACTGACCATCTTGGCTTCAAGTCCCAACTAAAATCCCACTATCTATGTGAAGCCTTTTTCAACTCCTCTTAATTCCAGTGTCTTCCCTCTTTTACTATTTATCCTGTATATAGCTTTCTTTGTATATATGTGTTAGCATGTTGTCTCCCCCACTAGATTGTAAACTCCTTGAGGGCAGGGATTGGTTTTTTTTGTCTTTTTTTGTATCCCCTGTGCTAAACCTAGTGCCTGGCAAATAATGGGTACTTAATAAATATGTATTGATTTAAGACAATTACCTTCTCTGAACCTCAGTTTCCTTAATGGATTTGAGCTAGAGGATTCTAAGTTCTCTTCCAACTCTAGATCAGGACTCCATGAGAATTTCCTTGACTGTTCATGGGCTATTTTAAATCTCTTCACATAGTATCTGAATGTGTTTCTGTGTTCCTATTAGTCTTTTGTGTTTTCTGCATTTTCTGTGAGATTAATAAAAGCTATCCTATGCCCATTATCACATATCACATTATCACAAGATGAGTGCTAAATGAGACCTGGGAACTCTATTAACTATGTAGCCTCTATACCATCTGGGTTTGGAGGTTTGTTTGGTTGAAGATGAAAATACAAGAGAAGATTATTCATTCTCTCCTCAAGACTCCATGCTTAAAATGTTGAAATTATAAGCGCAGTAGAGATAATTCCTTCTCTTTTCCCTGGATATTATGCACTATCTGTTCACTGCCTTTGTCTTTATCCTTATGGAAGAGTTTTTCTCCACATACATGAATGTATGTCAGAATCAATGAAGAAAACAGCATAACCTTACAACATCAAATCTTACCAAATATCAATGGCAACTGACAGAGTTTCACCTAAGGCAAAAGCCCAAGACACAGATTTATCAACATCATGATGTTTATTAAAATTTATCAATCAACATAAGTCTGTCTCAGGAATCCCAAACCTCAAGTTGATATCCAGATTGACTGATGATTCATTAGTCAATGCTTTTTTATCTTTCAACTGCCCTTTCAGAAATAATGAAATATACAAATAAAAATGGTTATGATCAATCATATCTTTATCTAGAGTATGTTAGCATTAAAATACTAATTAAGCAAGGAATTGTGCATGAACAGTTTTAAAGAACTAGAAAATTCATTTTATATTAGACAAACACCATTTTGGACAGAAAGAAGGGAAGTAGGGAGGAGAGGCATATTACCATTGGTATAGATTCTCAGCTGAGGGAACATCACCATTATCCTGGCCACTGCATGGAAGCAGAGATAGTCACAATGGAGACTGAAGCTGCTCTATGCTAGCCACAGCTAGCCATCTTTCTTTATTGTTTCTCTAATAACCATTTCCTTGCTCCTCACTGTTGCTGGATCAAATCCAATCAAATCCTTAATCTCAGTTATGACCATAATGGCCTCTCTGTCCAAGGAATGTAACTGTCTGTTTTAGCAGCAGCAGCAATATCCTGGGTGATCTGGCCTCTCTATGCCTTCTCTACCAGCTCTTTTATGCGGTGGGGCCACTTACTCCCTTCATGCACACTTGTTCACTTCTTGTTCTTTTTTTAAAATTAATTAATTAGGTTTACAACACTCATTTTTATAAGAATGTAAATTCCAAATTTTTTCTTCCTCCTTTCCCTCCACCCTCCCCAAGATGGGACAAAATCTGATATAGATTAAATATATACATGTACAATCATAATAAAAATATTTCCACATTAGTCATGTTGTGAAAGAAGAATCAGAACAAAAGGGAAAAACCATGAGAAAGAAAAAGAGAAAAAAAAAGAAAATAGTATGCTTCAATCTGCATTCAGACTCTATAGTTCTTTCTCTGGGTATGGATAGCATTTTCTATCATGAGTCTTTTAGGATTGTCTTGGATTCTTGTATTGCTGAGAAGAACTAAGTCTACCAAGGTTGGTCATCGTACAATGTTGCTGTTACTGTGTACAATATTCTCCTGGTTTTGTTCACTTCACTCAGCATCAGTTCATGTATCACTTCTTGTTCTTAAAGTTCTCACTGCATTTTGTGGTAGTTTCTGCTCTAGGTTTGAGGAAATAATTTTCTTTCATTGAGTCTTGCCTAATCTTTAGTCCATGGGTCAAAACATGTCAAAGAATTCTATTACAAGCATCAAACTTTTATTCCAAAGTGTAAATGCCCTTTGCATTTGCAGACATGACAACAGGTCTATAATTTCATTTGTTGAAATCTAGACATAAGTTACCTACAAGCCCTATTTAATGATTTTACAGAGTAAATGCTCAGTGGAGATGATAATGAGTAAAATAGAATATTCTTTCTACGTAAGTCTTCACAACTGGATCTGATCTATGTCACCCTTTAGAGGTTTATGAACTCTATGTGATAGGATAAATTTGAAAATCATAATCTTCATATGTGAGTTATGTTTCAAGCAAATTCTTCTATTTATTACATAAAGAAAAATAATCTCAGTTTATCTCCAACAATTCTGACTATTCTTTCTTAGTCAGTATTAATACTTTATTTGAACTAGTGCATCTATTCTAGAAAACAGTTTGGAACTAAGTCCTCAATATTACTAACTTGAACCTGCCCTTTGACCCAGCTAGATAATTATTAAACTTAATATATCTTAATTAGATCACAGAAAGAAGAAAAAACCCACACATACAAAAATATAATAGCTCCTTTAGTAATGCTAAAGAACTGGAAACTGAGGGATGTCCATCAAATGGTGAATGACTGAACAAATTATGATATATGAATGAAATGAAATACTAGCATTCTTTAAGATATTATGAAAGGGATGGTTTCACAGAAACCTAGGAAGACTTGTATGAACTGATGCAGAGTGAAGTGAACAGACATAATGACTCTGATCAATACAAAGAGCTGCCAAGATTCTAGAGGGCCAGTAATAAAGCATTCTACCTACTTTCTGAAATAAAAGTGATGTGTGATGTACTCAGGATGCAGAATGGGGCATGTTTTTTCCTTCAGACATAGATAATTCATGAATTTGCTTTGCTCAACTATTCATATTTGTCACAAGGCTTTTCTGTTTTTTTCCTCTTTCCGTGTGGAAGAGGAGGGGAAAATGAGATAAAATACATTTTGCTAGTGGAAAAAAATGATTTTTAAAAAAGTGTTTATTTGCAGCTAAGGCTCTTTGGGCTAATTACTAAAGAAGTTACTACCATTTTCCCTCCAATGTTTGCCTGTATTCTAGGACTGCTTGTTCCAAAAATGGGAAATATAACCATAGCATGGACAAGCATGGGTAGGTGATCTGTTAATCATCTGTTCAGGCAAAGACCAATTGGCCGTATTTTATGCCACCACACACACCCTTTTTTTATCCTTAGTGTTTCTTTTTTAATTTTTTAATATTATTTCATTTTTCCTACTTACATGTCAAGACAATTTTTAGCATTCATTTTTGCAAGATTTGGAGTTCTAAATTTTTTCTCCTTCCCTCCTTTCTTCCTAAAATGGTAGGCAATTTGATATGTTATACTGTGCTATCACATAAAACATAATTCCATATTAATCACAGTTGTGAAAGAAGAAACAGATTAAAAGAAAAAAACACAAAAATAATAAAGTGAAAAAGTGTGCTTCATTCTGCATTCAGAGTCCATCAGTTTTCTATCTGGAGGTGGACAGCATTTTCCTTTGTGAATCATTTGTACTTGTCTTAAATCATTGTGTTACTGAGAAGAGCAGAGTCATTCATAGTTGATCATTACACATTGTTGCTGATATTATGTACAATGTTTTACTGGTTCTGCTCATTTCACTTGCCATCAATTCATACAAGTCTTTCCAGGTTTTTCTGAAATCTGCTTGTTTATCATTTCTTATTGCACAATAGTATTCCATTACATTCATATATCACAGCTTTTTCAGCCATTCCTTAACTGATGAACATCCCCTCAATTTCCAATATTTCACCACCAAAAAATGGGCTGCTATAAATATTTTTGCACAGGTAGGTCCTTTTCCCTTTTTTGTGATCTCTTTGGGATACTGATCTAGTAGTGATATTGTTGGATCAAAGGGTATGCACAGTTTGGTTGAACTTTTGGCATAGTTCCAGAATGATTAGATCAGTTCACAACTCCACCAACAGTACATTAGTGTTCCAATTTTCCCATTTTTCCAACATTTGTCATTTTCCTTTTATGTCATATTTAGCAATCTGATAGGTGTGAAGTAGTACCTCACAGTTGTTTTAATTTGCATTTCTCTAATCAAAAGTGATTTAGAGCACTTCTTCATATCCCTATAGATAGCTTTGATTTTTTCATCTGAAAACTGCCTGTTCATATCCTTTGGCAATTTATAAGTTGGGGAATGGCTTGTATTCTTTTGTTTGGTTATGAACCTGCAACTTATTTAACTTCTTTAAGAATTTGGATCCTTACTTCTGTAGCCAAGAAAGTAAAATGAAGAAGGAACCCTGAAAACCCTCCCAAATTCCCCTCTAAGAAAGTATAAAACTGTCTCTGAATTGATCTAGGAGCAGAAGTAGCTTACCAGCATGGCAGGAAACTTCTGTCTCACTGGTGTGGGAGGGGAGTGAGGTCCAAGAGCAGAAGCAGCAGCAACCAGCCTCACAGCAACAAACCTTCAAGCCTGGGGCAATCCACCCAGGGTTGGACCCTCCTGCAAACCAGCCCCCTTCACAAATGAGTAGTCTGTGCAGCACAGCAAGGCCCCACTCATGATCCTACCCCCAGCACAAGCCACCAGCAAGGCCTTGATTCCATTGCTGACCAGTAGTAAATACCTGACCAGCGGCTGGTCAACAGTAAGACCCTGTTGACCAGTGGCTGGTCAACAGTGAGACCCTGCCCCTGGGTTCTTCCAGCAGAGAGACCTTTTTTTCCATAGCAACCCAGAAGTAGGACTCCACCCCTCTGGCAACAAGATTCCTCCAACAGGGCCAGCCACCAGAAAGACTTTATTACTATAGCAACCCAGCAGCAAGGCCCCACACCTGGAGCAGCTAAACCCCACACTCAGGGGAGGTCAACAGGGAGGACCCACCCACCCCCAGTACAAGCCAGAAAGGAAGCCACCCTCCAGAGAAAGCAGGCAGCTAAGCCCTGAAACCCAGTGAAAGCCAGAAGTAAGAGCCAGAGCCCCAGCACTATAAGTTTGGGACAGTTCAGGATCAGAGCCCAACCCTTACATAAAAACACCATGTCACCAAAAAAAAAGTCATAAAAAATGACCAAAAAAAAAAGACCCTGACATTGGAAAGTTACTATATTAAGAGGGAGAATCAAGACACAAACTTAGAACATGACAATGATGTCAAAATGGCTACGTGTGAAGTTTCAAAGAAAAAATGTACTTTGGCCTCAGGTCAAAAAAGAATGCCTGAAAGAGCTTAAAAAGGATTGTAAAAAGCAAATTAGAGAAGTTGAAGAAAAATTTGGAAAATAAATGAGAGTAATGCAAGAGAATCATGAAAATAGAATCAATAACATGGGGAAAGATAGACAAAAATTTGCTGAGGATAATAACTCCCTAAAAAATAGAATTGACCAAATGGAAAAGAAAATACAAAAGCTTACTGGAGAAAATAATTCCTTAAAAAGTAGAATTGAAAAATTGGAAACAATGACTCTATGAGACATCAAGATATGATCAAACAAAATTTTAAAAGTTAAAAAAAAGAAGAAAATGTGAAATTTCTCATTGGAAAAACAACTCACCTAGGAAATAGAACCAGGAGAGATAATATAAGACTTATTGGACTACCTGAAAGCCATGATCCAAGAAAAAAAAAAAGCCTGGACATCTTTCAAGAAATTATCAAAGAAGGAGCAGCTAAGTGGTGCAGTGGTAGAGTTGTGGCCTTGGAGTCAGGAGTACCTGAGTTCAAATCCAACCTCAGACATTTGACACTGGCTACCTGTGTGGCCCTAGGCAAGTCACTTAACCCTGATTGCCTCACCAAAAAGCAAAAAAAAAAAAACAAACAAACAAACAAACAAAAAGAAATTATCAAAGAAAACTGCCCTGATATATTAGAACCAGAAGGCAAGATAGAAATTGAAAGAACGTCCCGATTACTGCCTGAAGGAGATCCCAAAATGACAGCCTGCAGGAACATCATAGCCTAATTTCAGAGCTCACAGATCAAGGAGAAAGTATTCCAAGTAGCAAGAAAAAAAAAAAGAAACAATTCAAATATCATGGAGCTACAGTCAGGATTACACAGGATTTGGCAGCTTCCACATTAAAGAACTGGAGGGCTTGAAATATGATACACCAGAAGGAAAAGGAGTTAGGATTAGAACTAAGAATCATCCACCCACCAAAATTAAATATAATCTTTCAGGAAAAAAAATTGAACATTTAATTGAACAGAGGACTTTCAAGCATGTCTAATTAAAATACCAGAACTAAATAAAAAATTTGACCTTCAAATATAAGACTCAAGGGAAACATAAAAAAAAGAAACAAGAGAAAACATAAGAAATTCAATAAGGTTAAACTGTTTATATTTTTATATTGCAATATAGCATATGTAACTCTTAACTTTATTATTATAAGAGTGATTAGAAGGAGTGTATGTAGACAGAGGGTGTGGATATAAGGTGAATTTGATGGGATGATAAAAAAAATAAAGGGGTGAGAAAGAAAATTGCACTGGAAAAAAGGAAGGAGGATGTTGAATGGGGTAAATTATCCCATATAAAAGAGGCATGAAAGAGCTATTATAATAGGGAAAAAGATGCAAGGGAAGTGATCAAAGTGAACAAAGCTTAAATCTTACTTTCATCAAAACTGGCTCAAAGAGGGAATAATATACACACTCAGTTGGATATAGAAATCTATCTTACCCTAAAAGTAAATAAAAAGGGATGGGGATAATGGAAGGCAGGGGGATGGAGAGATTGAAAAAATGGAGGATTTATTGGGGAAGGTGGTAATCAGAAGTAAAACACTTTAAGGAGGGAAAAGGTGGGGTTGAGAGATGGGATAAATGAATGAAAAATAGCATGGAGGGAAATACACAGTTATCATAACTATAAATATGAATGGGATGAACTCACCCATAAAACAGAAGTGGATAGCAAGATGGCTTAAAAACCAGAATCCTACAATATGTTATTTACAAAACAAACAAGTAAACAAAAAACAAAACAAAACACACTCAAAACCAAGGGATACATATATGGCAAAGAGAAGGGACTGGAGCAGAATCTATTATGCTTCAGCTGGAGCAAATATGGGTAGCAATCATCTCATACAAGGCAAATGCAAAAATAGATTTAATCTAAAGATAAGGAAGGAGGCTATATGTTGCTGAAAGGTAGCATAGACAATGATGTCATATCAATACATGCACCAAATGGTATAGTATCTAAATTTTTGAAGAAGTTGAGCAAATTACAGGACAACATAGTATCAAAAATAAAAGGGGTGACTTCACCGCCAACAAAGAGAAAAACTAAGACAATTATTAGGAACTATTTTGCCCAATTATATGGGATAAATTTAACAATCTAAATGAAATGGATGTCTGTCTAAAAATATATATAAATTACCCACATTAACAGAAGAAGAAACACAATACTTAAATAATCCAATCTTAGAAGAAGAAATAGAACAGGCCATCAGTGAACTCCATGGGCCCACCACAATCACATACCATAACTTGTTCAGCTATTCCCCAATTGATGGACATCCCCTCAATTTCCATTTTTTTATTCACAGACAAAAATTATAAATATTTTTGTACATACACATTTGTACATTTTGTACATATACATTTTGTATATTTCTTTTTTATCTCTTTTGGGATACAGATTTAGTAGTAGTATTGCTAAGTCAAAGGGAATCCTTGGTTTTATAGCCCTTTTGGCATAGTTTCAAATTGCTCTACAGAATCTTTGAATCTGTTCACAATTCCACCAATAGTGTATTAATGCCCCATTTCTTCCACATCCCCTTCACCATTTGTCATTTTCTTTTTCTGTTCTATTACCCAATCTAATAGCTTCACAGTAGCACCTCAGAATTGTTTTAATTTGCATTTCTCCAATCAATAGTGAGTTAGAGCATTTTTTTTTCATATGGCTATAGGTAGCTTTGAAAACTTCACCTGAAAACTTTTCATAACTTTTAATTATCAAATGGGGAATGGCTCTTATTTTTATAAATTTGATTCAGTTCACTAAATGCTTGAGAAATGAGGCCTTTATTGGAGAAAGTTGTTTCAAAAATTTTTTTCACAGTTATTTCATCTTATTCTCCCACCCCCTCTTATTCCTCACCCCATTTATTCTATTCTCTTTCTCCTTCAACCCTGTCACTCCTCAAAAGAGTATTGCTTCTGACTAACCCCTCTCCCAATCTGTACTCCCTTCTATCACCACCCCAATTATCTTATATTCTTCCCCTTCTACTTTCCTGTAGAGTAAGATGGATTTCTGTACCAAATTGAGTGTGTATGTTATTCCCTCTTTGAGTCAATTCTGATGGGAATAAGGTTCACTCAATCCCCTTTACCTCCCCTAGTTCCCCTGCACTGTAAAAACTTTTCTTGCCTCTTTTATGTGAGATAATTTACTCCATTCTATCCCTCCCTTTCCCTTTCTCCAATGCATTCCTCTCACCCTTAATTTAATTTTTTGGATATTGTCTCTTCACATTCAACACACCTGTGCCCTCCGTCTATATATATAATATATATATATACACACACACACACACATTATATATATAATATATATTATATATACATATAATATATATATTATATATTATATATGTATATATATTATATATATAACATATAATATATATATGTGTGTATAATATATATACTCCTTCTATCTCCTTTTATCTGCCCTAATAATGAGAAACGTCTTATGAGTTACAAGTATCATCCTCCCATGCAGGAATGTAAATAGTTTAACCTTATTAAGTCTTTTATGATTTCCCTTTCCTATTTACTTTTTTATGCTTCTCTTGAGTCTTGTATTTGAATTTTCTATTTAGCTCTGGTCTTTTCATCAAGAATGCTTGAAACTCCTCTGTTTCGTTGAATATACATTTTTCCCCCTGAAGGATTATACTCAGTTTTGCTAGGTAGGTGATTCTTGGTTGTAACCTTAGCTCTTTTACCCACTGGAATATCATATTCTAAGCTCTCCGATCCTTTAATGTAGAAGCTGCTAAATCTTGTTTTATCCTGACTGTGGCTCCACCATACTTAATTTTTTTCTTTATAGCTGCTTGTAATATTTTCTCCTTGACAGGGGAGTTCTGGAATTTGGCAATAATATTCCTGGGAGTTTTCATTTGGGGATTTCTTTCAGGTGGTGATTGGTGGATTCTTTCAATTTCTATTTTATCCTCTGGTTCTAGAAAATCAGGGCAGTTTCCTTGATAATTTCTTGAAAAATAATGTCTAGGCTCTTTTTTTGATCATGGCTTTCAGGTACTCCAATAATTTTTAAATTGTCTCTCTTAGATCTATTCTCCAGGTCAGTTATTTTTCCGATGAGATATTTCATATTGTCCCCTACTTTTTTATTCTTTTAGTTTTTTTTATTATTTCTTGATTCCTCATAAAGTCATTAGCTTTCATTTGCTCAATTCCAGTTTGTAAGGAGGTTTTTTTTTCCCTTCAGTGAATTTTTGTGCCTCTTTTTCCATTTGACCAGTTCTGCTTTTTAAGTCATTCTTCTCCTCATTAGCTTTTTGTACTTTTTTTTAACCATTTTGCCTAGTCTGTTTTTTAAGGTGTGATTTTCTTCAGCATTTTTGTGTGTCCTTTACCAAGCTGTTTGCTCATTTTTCATGATTTTCTTGCATCACTCTCATTTCTCTTTGCATTTTTCCCCTCTACCTCTCTTACTTGATTTCCAAAATACTTTTTGAGCCCTTTCATGGCCTAAGACCAATTCACACTTTTCTTAGAGGCTTTGGATGTTGGAGCTTTGACTTTGCTATGCTTTTCTGAGTGTGTGTGTTTTGATCTTTCTTGTCACCATAGTAGCTTTCCAAGGTCCAAATTTTTTTTTTCTGTAGTTTGCTCATGTTCCCAGCCTATTAGTTGACTTTTATGTCTTTGTTAAAGTAGGGCTCTGCTTCCAGGGTGGAAGACACACTGTCCCAAGCTTCAGGGTTTTTGTGCAGCTGTTTTCAGAGACACTCCTATGGACCTGTAAGTTTTTGGGTTTTTTAAGGTGATATGACCTAAGGAGAGCTGTTTACTACTCTCCTGGCTTGTTCTCTAGTCTGTAAGCAACAACAAGCACTCTTTTCTGCCCTAGAATTGTGAGACAGGTACCCCCTCCACTGTGGCTGTAAGCTCTGCTATGCTAATACTCCTCTTGCCCTTGGATTGCCACCCAGGACTGCAACCTGGATCCAAGTATGGGCAAAGCAACAGAGTCCTACCTCAGTGCCAGCAAAGAGACAGTCTCCTTCTGACCAGTTTTTCAACTCCCTTAACATCTGTGGGCTGAGAGCTCTGGAAGCAGCCACTGTGGCTGCTGATTCAGTCACTCCCAAAGTCTGCTCCTGGTTTGCTAGGGCCTGGGCTTTGCTGGCATTGCCTGGATTGTGCTCCACTCTCACACAGGTGTGACAGACCTTTCCTGCTGACCTTCTAAGTTGTCTTTGGCATCTGGGCTGAGAGGTCTGGAAACTGCCACTGATCTAGTTGCCCCCAGGGCTGCTCTTGGTTTTCTGGGGCAGGGTCTGTGCTGGTGCAGCTTGTGCTGAACTGCACTCTTATCTCACCCTGGTGCAACAGACCTTTCCTGCTGATCTTCTAAGTTGTCTTGTGCTCAAAAATTGTTTCACTCTGTCTTTTTGTGGGTTCTACCATTTTAGAATTTGTTTAGTCATATTTAAAGGTATTTGGAGGAATTTGGGGAATAGTTGAGGTTAGTTCCTGCTTTTACCTGCCAATTGTACTTTTTAAGGAGTTGTTTTCTTCAGTGAATTTTTGTATATTCTTTTCCGTTTTGCCCATTCTACTTTGTAAGCAGTTGTTTTCTTTTTCTGAGCTGTTGACTTTTTTTTCATAATTCTCTTACAGCATTCTCATTTCTTTCCCCAATTATTCTTTTACTCAGTTATATGATCTTTAAGCTCCTTTTTGAGTTCTTCTCTGAGTTTTTTTCTGGGCTTGAGACCACTTCCCATTTTTCTTTTGGGTTTTGTCCATAGGTATTTTGACATTGTAATCCTCCTCTGAGTTTGTGTCTTGATCTTCCCTGTCACCATAATAATTTTCTATGGGCAAATATTTTTTTGGTTTTTTTTGCTCATCTTTTTTGACCTTCTTCCTTTCTTTGAAATTTGAGCTCTTCTACTGTGGTGGAAGGGGCACTGTCTCAGGTTGTAGGCCCTGGCTATTTACCTGGTGCTGCACTGATATTGCTGTGGGGCCCATGAGGGACCCTTGTGGCTGGTGCTATGCTGAGGGCATAGTATGGGGGGTGAGTGGCAGTGCTTGAGGCCATACGGATCTAGCAGCTTACATGGTGCTGAGTCAGGATCATACTTGTGGTGTCCAGTGGGGTGTTTCTGAATTTCCCTGGGGCTACATTGAAGCACATGATGGTCTGGCTTCTGGGGGTTGTCTGTTTTTCCAGGACCAAGCTGAAGAAGGTGGGGATGGTATTGGTGTTGCCTTCTCCACTATACTGAGGCTCAGCATCTCCCACTGGTTTGCTGAGGTGGGGCTTACTGCTGGTTTGCTGGGACACTTCCTGTCCTAGACTATGTTCCCCTTTTAACAGACTGATCTTTCAAGATTCTTGGGTTAAATCATTGTTTCACCCTATCTTTTTGCTGGTTCTGCTGTTCCAGGATTTGTTTGGGAGCACTATTTTATGGTTGTTTGGAGGTCAATATGGCAATTTACTTCTTACTCTACCATCTTGGCTCCCAGAAGTCCCCTCACCTATTCTCAATGTTTCTTTTGTGGCACCTTCCCTATAGAGGAGGAATTTCTCTCTTTAAAGTCACTATGGGCTTTCAAGGCAAAGGGAAGAAATGACAGCCATCTTCCCAGGTATTGATTGCCTGTGGTTACTGGATTCACATGCATTAATAGTATGTAAATCCAAGAATTGTTTTCTTTCTCCCTTAAATAAACTGCCATCTCCTTTAATACTTATATCCTTGAATTTTCAATTAGAAATTTTATTCTGGCATCATTTCTTGGATTGTATAGGAATAAAATAAATATACTTCTCTCTTTTAGCATTGACATCTTTCTGTTCCCTATCTCGTTCCTAGTATTTATGTAAGTAGAATTGTCATAGACTTGAATAGGCATTCAAATTTTAATACATAGATGAACAGATAAATACTTACAATAAAGTGATTTAGAGAAATAGCAATTTTAAAAGTGGTCAGTCTGCTGCTACAGGTGTGAGATGAGGATGGTTAACACAAGGAAATGTGACAGATACATGGATTGCTATTCCCAGAAAAGCAAAAGGATGAAAGTAAGGTATCCTGAAATCTCTGTTGCTATATTCCATGTGATTACTGGGATGATGCTGGGATTTTGTCCTAGGCGCCCTTAGTGTTTGACCTCTGTCCCTGTGAAATAGCAGTTCCTAATGCCATTCAGCTATGCCTTTATGGCATAATTCAACCTGTAGTTTCCAGTGGGGGAGGAGATGAGTTGCTCTGGTTTTTCTCTCCACCATTCTCAAGCTATTTACCAGATTGCAGTCTTTGGTCCTCCCAACTTCTTCTTTCCACCCTTCCCTTGCTTAGGTTTTAATAGCTGACTCATCTGATATCTTTAAGTTCAAGATCCCCCAAATGAGCACTCTGAGTAGTTTGACCTCATCCTCCCCTGCTCTGGGACCTTTTGGATGACTTTCAAAAGGTGAATATTTATATTTTCCAACCTATTTGTTCAAAAATATTTAAAGCAGTTATATTTGATGAGGCTTAGAATTGGAAACCAAGAGAATGCCCATCAATTGGAGAATGGCTAAACAAGCTGTGGTGTATGATTGTGATGGAATATTTATTGTGCTACAAGAAATGACAAGAAGGATGATTTCAGAAAAACCTCAAAAGATTTATGTGAACTGATGCAAAGTGAAGTGAGCAGAAACAGAAAAAACATTGTATATAACAACAGCAATATTGTATGATGAAGAACTAAGAAAGACTTAGCTATTCTCAGTAATGCAATGATCCAAGACAATTCCAAAGGACTCAAGGTAAAGCATGTAACTGCCTCCAGAGAAAGAGCTATATGAACATATTGAACCATGGTATCTTTCTTTCTTTCTTTCTTTCTTTCTTTTTTCTTTCTTTCTTATTTCCTTCCTTCCTTCTTTCCTTTCTTTCTTTCTTTCTTTCTTTCTTTCTTTCTTTCTTTCTTTCTCTCTTTCTCTCTTTCTTTCTTTCTTTCTTTCTTTCTTTCTTTCTTTCTTTCTTTCTTTCTTTCTTTCTTTCTT
>NW_020941197.1:28839881-28851652 GCF_900497805.2 Vombatus ursinus
CTTTCTTTCTTTCTTTCTTTCTTTCTTTCTTTCTTTCTTTCTTTCTTCCTTCCTTCTTTCCTTTCTTCCTTCCTTTAATTTCATTCCTGTACAAAATTATCAATATGGGAAAGTTTTACATGATTGCACATGTATAAACTATATTGAATTGCTTATCATCTCAGAAAGAGGGAAGGGAGGGAAGGGAGGGAAAGGCAGAATTTGGAACTCAACACTTTTTTTTTTTGCTTGACCACATGTTTGTTTATTTTTTAATAATTTATTCATTTTTCATTTTCAACATTCACTTCCATAATATTTTGAGTTTTTAATTTTCTCCCCCTCCCTCTCCCCCCCACAAGATGGTGTGTAATCTAATATAGGCTCTACTTATACATCCATATTAAGCATATTTTCACATTAGTCATGATGTAAAGAAGAATTAGAACTAATTGGAGGAACCATGAAAAAGAAGAAACAAAACAAAACAACAAAAGAAAAGGAGAGCAAATAGTATGTTTCCATCTGCATTCAGACTCCATGGTTCTTTTTCTGGATGTGGATAGTATTTTCCACCATGAGTCTTTTGGAGTTGTCTTAGATCCTTGTATTGCCGAGAAGAACCAAGCCTATCAAAGTCAGTCATCGCACAGTGTGGCTGTTACTGTGTGCAATATTCTCCTGGTTCTGATCATTTCACTCAGCACCAGGAAATCAAAACTTTAAAAAAATGCTTAAAATTGTTTTAAAGTATAATTAGGGAAAAAATAAAATATTATTTAAAAAATCTTAGAACCTTTTCTCTGAGATGACCTTCCACCCCATTTATCATATATGTGTGTGTGTGTTGTGTGTACACATACACATGCACATCCACACATATATGTATATAATGTTTGTACATGGTTGTTTACAAATTGTCTCCCCCACTAGACAGTGAGCTCCTCTAGAAGTTCAAAGAAGGAACTTTTTTTTGCCTTTTTTCATAACCCTAGCACTTAACACCAAGTCTGACATAGAGTGTTTAATATATGTTAGTTGATTGACTCCTTAGTCCTGGTTTAAAGGCTTGTTACTGAGGAAATCACTTTGTGACACTTAAAACTATAGAAATGTATTAAGTGAAAATTAATATTATTATTTTTATTTTTGTTAACTTTTTGCTCCTGATGTTACTTTAACTGAAACATTATCCATTATATCTGTTTATCTCTTTCACATCCTTCCTCCAAGCCCTACCTCAATGGATAACTCCACTATGAAGCTTTCTCTGACTATTTTATTCCAAGATAATTGTTGTCTTCTCTAAATGACTATAGTTGTACAACTTGTACGACTAAACCCACATTATTTTGGTTTTAATTTTCATCCAGTTGTTTCAGGAATGTTGCTCTGATATGCTTCAAGTAGCCCATAAGCTCCTCCAGGGCAAGGACTATGTCTGAACTTAAGTCAGAAGACCTACTTGGATTTCAGTCTTAGCTTTGCCAGGGCAAATTAGCTTGGATAAGTCAATTAACCTCTGTAGCCTTGAGTTTCCTCATTTGTAAAATGAGAATACTGGGCTAAATAATTTCTAAGTTCCCTTGCTATTCTAAAATTCTAGGACCGTATGACAGGATTTGTTTTAATTTTTGTCTCCCTCACCCCACCCCATCCCACCACATAGTGCTGGCTACATGATAGGACATTAACAAATGCTTGTTCAGTCATTAGTAAGTGATTTTGGTCCAGGGAAGTAGGGCTTAAGGCTTCTAATCTAGATCCTTCCTCATGGAGGTGAACAGTAAAGTACTAAATAGGCTTCTCCAGACATTCTGCTAATACCTTCTCCAGATATACTACCGCTATACTCCAGCCTCTGTTGTGACCACACCACAAATTCCTCCTAAGACAGGTATCTAGAGCTAGAGTATTTAAGTCTGCCTACAAGTCCACATCTTTTGTTATCATCCCTACCTGTTCTGTCAAATCAGTTTTTTTTTCTTTTAGGCAATTGGGGTTAAGTGACTTGCCCAAGGTCACACAGCTAGTAAGTGCAAGTGTTGGCATTTCAGGGATGGTGCTCTATCCACTGTGCCACCTAGCTGCCCCTGTCAAATCACTTTTACCAAGGTCACCCATTGCATCCTGGGCCATGGCCAGTCATCCTGACTTTTGTCTTGCCACTGGACTTCAATGACTCTAGAAGAGATAGTGAGGCTGACAACTTTGAGCAACTCTGCCTTACTTAAATCCAATTCACACACAAGTCAAGACATTATCTGTGATGTCATTGGTTCTCCTCAAAAATAAAGGGCAAACACCAACAGAAAGGCATTCATCAGACCCTTTTCAGACCTTCACCTTTATTATTCCAAGCAACTGACACAATATTGGAGCTGCTGTTCCCATAAATAACAGCAAAACTCTAGCAGAATGAAGTTCTGGGTCCTGCAAATGCTTGCCATCATCATCCTTCACTCTTCTTCACACTCTTCCAAAAAATTAATGCATGCCATTCAGTGCTTTCCCAGTTGACTCCTATGTCAGCAACTTTTGCAGCTGCAAGAGCAGACGGTGTTCTCTGCCTCTCTCTCTTCATCGATGGCTGTCATCTCCTTCTGCCCAGGAAATCTTTTCAATAGGCCTCTAGTACAAGAACTGACAGTATCATCTCTGAGGTTACTCTCCATGTCATTTGACTAGGATAAATAGATTGTAGTAATGACAAAAGAAATTTCTGACAAAGGAATGCTCTCAACTTGTTTGTCTTAAGAACCTGGGTATGGTGGCAATAACTCTAAGAGGCCTGTTAATTCAAATTCAAAAGGAGAATAAATATTCCATATCTACCACACACACACACACACACACACACACAAATTAGTGTGATCTAAGTGGATCAAAAGCTGTCCTACTCATCTGAAGTTGCATCCTCTCAAAATTAGGTAGACTTTAGGATGAGGAAATATTCTGGAAACTTATGTGTTCATAGAAATGTTAACAGCTCAGAAATAGCTAGTAAGCTGTACCTGTCTCTCATGTCTTCCTGTTTAACTACCACCTTTCTTCTGTGTTCTCTCAATCCCATTTGACTCTTTATTTGTTTTTTTAATCTTAGAAGAACATGAGATGTGACATTCTGAATCAGATTTATGATCTCTCCAGTCCAGGGTTCTTTCTGACAAGAGTCTGAAAAAATAGCTTATGGGCAAGTGTATTTAAAACTATGATGTGAACTTCCCAAGGCAATAATAATAATAATAATAAATAATAATAATAATAATAATAATGATTAGCATTTATATAGTGCATACTGGTTTGCAAATTACTTTGTAAATATTATCTCATTTTATCCTCACAACAACCTTGAGAGGTTCATGCTATTATTTCCCCTATATTAAAGGTAAAGAAACTGAGGCAAAGAGAGGCTAAGTGACTTTTTCAGGGTCACTCAACTAGGAAGTATCAGGCCACATTTGAATTCTGGATTTCTTGACTCTAGGCCCCACACTCTATCCAGGATGCCACCTAGGGGTATTTTTAAAAACACCTTTAAGTTTCTCTTAATAACTTGTCTATCATGAATTGATTATTCATGATCTTATTTCACATCTTTTGAATCCATTTTATCTTCTTAGGTGGAGCAGCCTTTTAGGATAACAAGTTTACTACCTGCTGTGGAAAATACAACATTACTTGTCCTAAAACTCCCTCCTTCAATGGGCACCCTGTAATTCTAGTGCTCTTAATCTGTTCCTGATATCCATACCCTTCATTATTTTATAGACTTTAATTACATCCCTCAGAGCTTTTATCTTTCCAGACTGGTCTAACTAATTTAAACTCTTCATCTGTCATATAAACATGTACATATAAATACTACTATTTTTCAAATATATATGGGTGTCACTGTGGTTAGTATTGTTAATACAATGCAAATTTAAGGGTTCTATATCAAGCTTTTTACAAAGTACATTCAATTCACCTGACCCAACTTTTCATCAACTTCTCTTATCTTGTCCACAATCTGTAATTTTCCCTCTTCCTCCCAACTTTTCTCTAGATATTGTAACTCCTGTACCTATAAAATGGTGAAATCAGAGGCTAATAAATTGGTGTCACTACACCATAGAGGAAAAAACACAGGGTTGGGAGTCAAAGGTCCTTGGTTCTACTCTAATCCTATTAGCTGTGTACTCGTTATTTTATGTTTTAGGGACTTTTCCTTTCTCTGTAATATAAAGGAGTAAATGAAAAATCTCTAAATTCTTTTCAAGTTATAATAATCAATCAATGGGGTAACAAAACAGATTTCTGAGGAGCCAGTAAATTCCTCTTTAGTCTCATGTGATTTTTAGAGAAGGACGGCACCTTGGGGATCATATACACCAGCATCTTCTTTGAGTCATAGTTGATGCAAAAGAGGCCCAGAGAGAAGCATTTTGCCCAAGGTCACACATGTAATTAATGACAGAATAGAGATTCAAATGAGATCTTTGAGCTTCAAGTCCAATTTTCTTTCTACTTGGCAGCTGGGTGGTACAATAGATGGAGCACTAAACCTGGAGTCAGGAAGTCTTAAGAGTTTGAATCTAATCTTTGACATTTACAATGTGACCCTCTGCAAGTCACTTAACCTTGGTCTACCTCAGTTTCCACATCTGTAAAATGGGGACAATAATAGCACCTATACTGCAAGGTTGTTGTGAGGAGCAAATGAGGTAATATTTGAAAAGTGCTTTATAAATCTTAAAACTCTATTTAAGTGATCATTATTATTGTCATTGTTGTCAGTATTTAACACTTAATCAAACAATTAACTTAAGATGTCCTACATTGACCTTAAGAGATCAGGCCAAAAACTGTTATCTTAGTGTTTTATCTCATCTTTTCCTGGTTCTCTTCCCTAAGCTATGATGGTATTTGTTTTCTAACTTGTTTAAGCTTGTCATACAGTGATTTCCAACCATTATGACTATGTAGTCACCTTTTTAATATTCAGAAGCATCCTAGACTCCCACATGATGGAAATGCTTGAAGACAAAAAGTCATTATGATTTTGATACACTTTTATATGAATCTGTGTTTCATTACTCACCACAACATCTACTTACATTTGATAGATGGTAATATATACATATAAATATATATGTATACATATACAAATATATATTTCCATATACTCCTGTATTTATAGATGTACATCTACATACATATGTATGCTAATATGTATATATTGTTGCATGCAGTCAATCCTCAACTTTCCCAGGGATATAATATTCCTAGAAAATGGTAAGTAAAAAAGTGAATGTTGATACATTGAACCTGTGAAAAATAGGAGGTAAGGTTCTTGCAACCACCAAAAACTATAATTTTTCACCAGAGATTACAAAAATATATTTTTCTTCATATAATTTTTATAACAAAACATTAACTTTGATAATATACACTTTCACTAATGTGGCAACTATAAAATAACCCATAAAATTCAAGGGAGAAGAGAGGGGTTGCTGGACAGCACTGGGTGGGGTTGGGATAGAGATGTCAGAAGAACCTTAAGGTTGAAAAAAGGCATCTCTAATCTCCTTTTGGCTTGTTGTGTGAATTGTTCCCAGATGAAAAGCACATGGCTTGGAGTGAGTCTCCACCTCTTGTCCCAGTTCAGAAATCCTGGCCAGGGGCAGCTCAGCCCAGCATGGCTCTCAGCAGTTCAGACAGGAGGGTCAGGCTCACTGCTCTGCTGTGCTGGCCAGGATGTTCAGGAGCCTGGCAGCATGGGCAGCAAGGGAGGCGGAACTCTTCCTTGGGCATAGCCACAGGGATGATCGTTGTTGTCAACACGAAAGTAAAAATAAGGTTATTAATAAAATCATGCAAATGATTGAAGAAACTTAAACAGGGTGTCTTGAGGACTGACTGTATTTGTTTTGCATGTCTTATCTTCTTCCTACCAATTTATATGCTCTTTAAGTGGAGAGAGCCATGTCTAACATATCTTTATAGACTATTTAGCATCTAAAACAGTGCTAAATAAAATGAATGTATGCAATAGTAATTCTGCTGCATATATTATGATCTACATACATATATAATGCATGATATATATGTGTATATAATTTATGTGTGTACATATAACAAATATGTCCCTCTGGATCTCCTTGCTACTTTCCCATGGTTCAGTATGGACCATTATGGATAATCAATTTTGCAAAATATGGCCTAAAGCTATCACCAGTACAGCACTTCCTGTGGCCATAGAAGCCACAAACTCAAAAGCAAAATCATTTAATAAGGATATTAAAATAATATGAATTACAAGAAATACACAAGTAGTAGAATCATTCTTTAATGTTATACAATAGCTACAAGCTGCTTGTAAATTGTAGGAGAATTATAATGGAATCCTCCAAATTCCCACCAATCCTCTTCAATATAGGGAGAAGGGCATAGTCCTTTTAGAGCTCATCACCCAGGGTTCATTGCTGGCTGCTTCACAGAGTTCAATAGAAGTCCTGAGACAGAGTGGAGTATGTTTAAGCCTCTTGGTTTGTATTCAAGGTCACAAGTATTCACCTGGAATTGTAGGAATTCATCTATTCCCTTTTTGACCTTTATGACCTGATGAGAGCCTACCTCTTGAAGTTTGACTTTCTCTCTCACTTTCTCACACATCTTCCTTAGCCAAATTTCCTTTGTGAAACCTGCCATCTTTCAGAATACTTCCTAAGAATTAGACTCTTCACTTGGTTATGTCACTAGTCTAAGGCCATAACCATAGATTTTGGGGAAATGTAGTACAAGGAATATATCCCAGTCAGCAAAGATGTCTAGACATCAGATATCATAGGAAATGAAGTATTGGGAAACTCCCTACTTAGTTATACCCACACCACATATATAAAAGATTTTATTTATTCATTGTACAGAATGTATGTTTGCTTACTTATAGACACATAAAGATTTGTGAACTCCTTTTAAAAAGTCTGAGACTCCCCTCCACATATATACTCTCCCAGGGGTCTAAGGTCTTCAGGATTGGGAATGAGCACAGTAATATGTAGATTTCTGAGGAGCTGCAAATTCCTCTTTAGTTTCATGGGATTTTAGAGAAAGAAGGCACCTTGGAGATCATATACTTCAATCTTTTCTTTGTATAGTGCATTCAAATGAGGCCCAGAGGGAAGTATTTTGTTCAAAGTCACACATGGAATTAATGGCAGGGTAGAGAGCTAAACTGAGATCTTTGGGCTTCAAGACTAACTCTCTTTTTGCTTGTCAGCTGGATGGTGCAATAGATGGGGTGCTGGACCTGGAGGCTGGAAGCCCTAAGAGTTTGACACTTATAGTGTGACCTGGTGGTGGAGAGGTGGTGTGGGTGTCATTTTCTTTACTAACCTTACCAGTGGTACTCTACCATGCTAGCATCTTGTTTTTGCCCAGGGGATTGCTGATTAAAGTTCCATCATCTTTTATCTTTTCAAGCTATATAGATAGACTGTTGGTAATAAAGCACAATCACCAATAGATCTAATGTCACCATTTCTTAGGCTCTAGAGTAGAAAAGTTCTATAGCTATTCTTCAGGTATGATGTATCAGGCCTCCAGGTTTAGGTTCTAAACTGTAGAGGACTTTGTATACCTTGGAAGAGATTAAAAGAAGGGAGGGACATCTATCAGTTGGCGCAAAAAAAACAAAATACTTGAATTTAGATACATACAATCAACTGTAATACCATCCACACTAACATTTGCTTCAAAACTTTGAAATTATTTATTCCAGTCATCTTACTATAGAGATGAGGAAACTAACAAGGAAAATGAAGAAACTAAAGGTAGACCACCCATTTATTTTCCCCTGATCAGTTCAGGAATGTTGATGGGCAGATAGCTCTTTATGTGGGCTTGGGGGCGGGGGTGGTCTGGGGGCAGCACCAGCAGGTCTGAAGCGGGGTAGAGGTGTCCGATCTTTTCGTGCCTTACAGGACCAATTCCTCACTACCTTGCTGTGGATCGCGCAGCTCACACAGTAATGCAGTTTCACATACGGTTTGGGCAGCACATAACGAGTCGAAGACGCTCACCTTGGAGATGTCCCTGAAGGCCGTGCCTTCCACGATGTTACGGATGATCAACTTCTTGATGGCCTTGTCCTTGGGCACGCAGCGAGAGCAGTTGGTGCCACTGCCCTTCTTGTTCCTCCTCTTCTTGATCAACTTGGAAACCAGGAACCAAAAAAGCCTTTTTGCCTCTTCAAGAAAGTTAGTGTTTTCCCTGTTTTTTCTACATTGAATCACCCTGGAACTTTTAGCCATGCTAGTCTTGTCCTCTGAACATTGTTGAGGCTTCTACTGTGGTGTATGGATTCTGATTACTTTAGAAATATCCTCAACACTTACCATGTCCTTGTGGACAGTTGAATTCATATTGAATCTGTTCTTTCATTCAACACCATTTTAAGTGCTGAGGAGAATATAAAGACATATGATGCATGGCATTTGACCTCAGCAAACTTATAACCTGGTAAGAAAGAGATATGTGAATAAAGAAAAATAATATTACACAGTAGAAACAACTGATATTTCAATACTGCTATAAAAATTTTAAAGTGTTTTACATATATTATCTCATTTGATCTTCACAACAATCTTCGTAAGTAGGTACTATTATTATCTTCATTTTACAGGTGAATAAACTGAGGCCCAGAGATCAAATGAGTTGTTCAAGGTCACAAAGTGTCTGAGGTGAGATTTGAACCAACAACTCTCTGACTTCGGGTGCAACACTATCCATTATGCAATGCTATTTTTCTGAATAACTGCATAAGATAGTTGTTTAATCCCTTAAGAATTCAGAAGGGAGAGATAATTTTCAATTTGGAATTGCTTAATAATAAAATATTTCATGGCATATCTGAAATTTATGTTCAGGCTTATATGGCAGGTGAGATTTCAATGCACAGACACATATTTTAAATTTTTATTATGTGGAGAAGTCAAATTGCTAGATTTTAAAATGTAGGTTCTTGAATGGTTCAGTGTAATTAGAGGAATTTCAAAGATAAAGGGAAAAATTGTAGAATATCTGTTTTCCTGGGCTCTGTCCCACCATGCTTTCTAAACACATAGAAAAATAGACCTGCAAAAGATATGGACAGGCAGTTTGCAGACAAAAAAAATCAAAGCCATCTATATTCATATAAAAATGCTCTAAAAGTCTGCATCACTTTTGACTAGAGAAATGCAAATCAGAACAACTCTGAGGTACCACCTACACCTATGAGATTGGCTAATATGATGGAAAAGGAAAATGATAAATGTTGGAGAAGACTGGGAAAATTGGGACACTAATGTACTGTTGGTATAGTTTGTGATCCAACGATTCTGGAGAGCAATTTGGAATTATGCGTAAAGGACAAAAAGGGCATAAAACTGTGCATACCCTTTGATCTAGCAATACTAGGACTAGGTCTGTGCCCCAAAGACATCAAAAAAGTTTGGAGAAGGAACTCATTTGTATAAAAATATTCATAGCAGCTCTTTTAGTGGTAGTAAAGAATTAGAAATTGAGAGGATGTCCATCATTTGGGGAATGGCTGAATAAATTGTGGTATACGATTGTGATAGAACATTATTGTGCTATAAGAAATGATGAGCAGTATGATTTCAGAAAATCCTGCAAAGACTTCCATGAACTGATTCAAAGTAAAGTGAGCAGAACCAAGAGAGTATTATAATAATTACTACTACTACTACTACTACTACTACTACTACTACTACTGCTACTACTACTACTACTATTACATCCAGTAACAGCAATATTGTACAATGGACAACTGTGAATGACTGTAGCTATTCTCAGTAATACAATAATGCAAGACAATCCCAAAGTGTTGAGGTTTAGGGGTTTAGGGATTCTTGGACCCTGAAATAGTGACACACAGGTCCTGCCCCCAAATGAATTTGACCCAAGCCTTCTTTCAGCCAAAGACAAGATTTCTCTTTTTTTGGATAATTTATTTATTTTTAGTTTTCAACATTCACTTCCATAAGATTTTGAGTTTTAAAGTCTCCCCCATTTCTTCCCCTTCCCCTGCCAAGACGGTGTACAATCTGATATAGTCTCTACATATACATTCACGTTAAGCATATTTCCCCATTAGTCTTGATGTAAAGAACAATTAGAACTAATGGAAGGAACAATGAGAATGAAGCAATAAAACAAAACAACAAAGGAAAAGGAGAGCAAATAGTATGCTTCCATCTGCATTCAGACTTCATAGTTCTTTCTCTGGGTGTGGATAGCATTTTCCATCATGAGTCTCTTGGAGTTGTCTTAGATTCTTGCACTGCTGTGAAGAGCCAAGTCTATCAAAGTCAGTCATCCCATAATGTGGTTGTTACTGTGTACAGTGTTCTCCTGGTTTTGCTTATTTCACTCTGCATCAGTTCATGTAAGTTTTTCCAGGTTTTTCTGAAATCCACCTGCTCATCATTTGTTACAGCACACTAGTATTCCATTACATTCATATAACACAACTTGTTCAGCCATTCCCTAATTGATGGGCATCCCCTCAATTTCCAATTCTTTGCCACCACAAGAAGAGCTGCTATAAATATTTTTGTATACGTGGATCCTTTTCCCATTTTTACGATCTCTTTGGGATATAGACCTAGAAGTGTTATTGCTGGGTCAAAGGGTATGCACAATTTTATAGTCCTTTGGGCATAGTTCCAAATTGCTCTCCAGAATGGCTGGATCATTTCATAACTCCATGAACAATGTATTAGTATTCCAATTTTCCCACATCTTCTCCAACATTTATCATTGTCCTGTTTGGTCATGTTAGCCAATCTGTTAGGTGTGATGAGGTATCTCAGAGTTGTTTTGATTTGCATTTCTCTAATCAATAGTGATTTAGGATATTTTTTTTCCATATGACCATAGATAGCTTTAATTTCTTCTTCTGAAAACTGCCTGTTCATATCCTTTGGCCATTTATCAATGGGAAATGACTTGTATTCTTATAAATCTGACTCAGTTCACTATGTATTTTAGAAATGAGGCCTTTATCAGAGACACTGGTTATAAAAATTCTTTCCCAGTTTTCTGCTCTGTCCTAATCTTAAAAATCTACCATGTTGACCAGACTCTTAAGGAATCTGAATATTTATGATGCTCCTATTGTCAAGAAGGCCAGATGGAATCTGAGCACCTTAATGGAGACAAGATAGATTTTATATACAGAAAGACTGGGAGGGATCTAGGAGTGGCCAAGTAGTTTGCAGTGACTGCAGCAGGGGTCTGGGAGAAGGTTTCTAGGAAGGATCTTAATGGAAGTGGCCAGTAGGCTGGGATGACTGGAGGAGGGGTCTAGGGAGGATGTTCTTGGGAGTGACTGGGAGGTAGAATGTGGTCTAGATAAGATTAAGGGTGGGAAGTAGGGGGAGTAGCCATGGGGAGGTAGCAGACAATGAAGGTTGGGTTGGGTCAGAGGTTACTCAGTTGGGAGATTGGGCATAGCCACAATGAAAGTAGCCACAATGAAAGGCCAGTTGAGAGGATTACTGGAATAATTCCTCAGAGGAACACCAAAGATTTGGCCATGTGGGAAAAGGAGAAAATTCATGAAGAGTTGGGAAGGGGGGGTTTCCCAGGGCCCTATCCCATCAAAAGGACTCATGATGAAAAATGTTATCTGCCTCTAAAGAAAGAACTGATGGCATCTGAATACACACCAACATTTTCTATTTTTTCCTTCCCTCTTTCTTTCTTTCTTTCTTTCTTTCTTTCTTTCTTTCTTTCTTTCT
>NW_020941197.1:28851662-28943867 GCF_900497805.2 Vombatus ursinus
TCTTTCTTTCTTTCTTTCTTTCTTTCTTTCTTTCTTTCTTTCTTTCTTTCTTTCTTTCTTTCTTTCTTTCTTTCTTTCTTTCTTCATTCCTTCCTTCCTTTCTCTCCTCCTCTCCTTTTTTTTTGTTTTGTTCAAGTTTCCTTCCACAAAATGACTAACATGGAAATGTTTTATCTGACTACACATGTATTACTTATATCAGATTGCTTGCTGTCTTAAGAAGGGGGACGGGAAGGAAGGGAGGAATAGAATTTTGGAGCTCAAAACTTTAAAAAAGATGTTAAGATTGTTTTTACATTTAAATGGGGAAAGTTATATATATATACACATATATATGTATACACATACACACATACACATACATACAGGCACATATAAGAAAAATAGATCTGCTACCAACTTTCCCACGGGCATTTAAATTTGCACATATTTCCCACCCCATCATCATGGAACAGAAAATAGAGTTAGGCTAATCTGGGTTTACAAATGTTATTATGATAAATCATTTTGTTACACAGTAATTTTCATATTTCAAAGCTCCATTAGCTATACTATAGGGGAAAAGTTACTGTTTAATTAATAGTACAAATTTTAAATAGTCTAAATTGCACCCAGGGAGACAGAGAGTTGGTTTTCATTTTTTCTAGAAGATTATCCGAGAATATAGCAGTTTACATGGAATCAAAATGTTATGTAATACATATAACTACTGAAACCTTTTGACAGTTTTTCAGTAAACATCTACCAAAGAATAAGCCTCCTATTCTAAGTAGAAGATTAATAGGTAAACACCAGCTCTCTCAGGCATTCCAAGAAGCAGTGTGCAACATTTTCCCTAGAGCCTAACTGTTCCTGCCAAAAGTAGGTCACCAAAGTTTGATTCTTACTTACCATTATCCCTCCTCCACTACCTAATTCCCTTCTCCCATACTCCCTCAAACCCACTCTAACTCCCCATCCTTCAGAACAGCACATTAACATAAGTATGCTCTGAAACTACCATAATCATCCCTTTACCCTTCTACCAGAGATCAGGACTTGGTACCTGGAGAAACTTAAAACTATGTTTCTCAATTTAAGCCATCACTCTCTAAATATCTCAAACCAATCCACCCACTGTCTCCACTCAATTCCATCATGGTGATTATCTCTATTCTCTCCCCATCTAGACTAGACTCCATACCTAGAACCACAGTGACCTTTGGTAGGCCACCTTGGTCCCATCTTGCTTGATTGTAGAGCTCCATAGTACTTCTTTGATATCTCTAACCATTCCATATGTGTACCAACTACCCCCTCTTCCATTTGTCTTTATATATTTTAGTCTTCTATGAGAATGTAACTCTTTAGGTACAGAGACTATATTGCTTGCTTTTATTTTTATTGGTAGCACTTAGCAATGTCTGGAGCATTATAGACCTATAATAAATGCCCTATTTCTCCAATATGCAATCAAAAATGTTTTTTCTAAAAAAAAAATTCTAGAACAGATCAATAGATAGCTCTGATTTTCACAGTCTTATTGTGGTTGAATTTGGATGCTCAGGTGTTCATGGCCAGGAATAAGGAAGAAAGAAAGAATTATGGGAGAATAGAAGAAGGACACCAAAAGAAAAAATCTGTTTTGTTTTAAGTTTGTTAGTAAGGACCTTTGGTAGTAAAGGATATTTTTTGCTTATTTTGCTTTGTCCTGTGTTTTCACAAGTTGAAATTTTTGCCTCCATCTGACATTGGTCCCTCAATGAATATTTTGGAAATGCTGGATTTGAGGAACATGATCTAGATGAAGAAGTAGGAGGAAGAGGAATGGCACAGCAACACAAGCTAAAGAGAAAAGTATTCACATTCCCAGGATGCTGAAGCTGGGAATGAAGCCCAGCCTCTGTAATGAAGTGCCAAATGAAAGACCTGATTTGAAGCAAACAGGAAAAAGAAGGGCAATATCAACCATCATTTCTTCTTTATCATTTCTGGATTTTTGTATGTTTGATTTAGCTTGTGCTTTTTGAATTCTGGTGAGTCCTTTTGCAAGTGTTGATTCAAAGATTTGAAGGGAATTGAATGATTATTATACTCTTCTCTTTTTCTTTTTACATTATCTCTCTTGGTGACCTTATTCAACTCCCCTAAGTTCAATTATGCGGATGAGTCCTTGATTTATATATACAGTCCTAATCTCTCTCCTGAGTTCTATTCTTTACATCACCAGTTACCAATTGGATATTTCAAACTGAATGTCCTATAGGTAGTTCAAACTTTCCATGTCCAAAACAGAATTCATTGTATTCCCCCCATCCTAAAACTACCACTCCTTAACTTCTCTATTTCTCTCAAAGGTGCTAATGAGGTTTAGAGACTTAAAGGTGGTAGGACTCCAAAATCACAACACCCGGGTCCTACCTGAATGAATTCAACCCAATTCTTCTTTCAGCCAAAGACAAGGTTTATTAGAACATCGGTCATATTGGCCAAACTCTTAAGGAATCTAAGCATGTGTATCACTATTGAAAACAGAACAGATCATAAGAATCACAGCATCTTAATGGACACAAGATGAATCTTATATACAGAAAGACTGTGGGAGGGATCCAGTAGTGGCCCAGTGGTCTAGGATGACTGGAGGAAGGGTCTAAGGAGGAACACCAAGGACCAGGACCACATGGCCAAGGGAGAATGGAGTCTAGATAGGATTAAGGGTAGGAAGTGAACAGGAGCAATTGGGAGGTAGCAAAACTGAATTGAGAGATTGGGCATAACCACAATGAAAGGCCAGTTGAGTGGATTACAGCCTCAGGCAAATGCCAGAGATTAGAGAAAAGTCCAGGGGTTTTCTTTTCTGGGATCTAGATCCCAAAGACATGGTCTTTTCCTTTTAGGGGTTCAGATCCCATCCCCATTGTACCACCATACTTTCAGTCTCTTAATTTTGTAACTTCACTGTCATTCTTGACTTCGCTCTCTCCCTAACCCCGTATGTCCTATCTGTCAGAACCTCAGAATTATGCAATTTTAAAGATAATAGGAACTCAGAAGCCCTTTAATCAGACCCATACCTGACTAACAATTCCTGCTATAACATTCCTAAGAAATGGTCATCCTGAAGGCCTCTATTAAAGAAAAATCGAATACCTCTCAAGGCAAGTTTTTCACTTTTGAAGCAGGGGGTGGGAGAGTGAGTAATGTCTACTGAGAGAGAGAACTAATGTTTTAAAAATATATCTTGTTTGAGAAAAAGTGAAATATCTGTCTAGGAAAACATCCACACTGTATCTTTGTCTCTCTATAAGGGGCAAATCAAATCTCTCTGTTGTACTGCTGATATCTCATGACCCATGAGCCAATCTATTGGTTATAATGCATATGTGGTCACCAGCCTTTGATGAAATTCAAGCTACATACCAAGACAAGGACTTCTTTATTTGTAAACATTTCAGAGAACCAGAGCTGCTGTGATCTTAACTTTTTTCCTTTCTCTTCAGCTAGTCCCTCATCAATTATACCCATTATATTTCAGTATATTTCACTGGGATATGTAGGTTTTGTTCATATACTATCTTTTCATTTGGCTGGAGTTCTGGTGGTAGAGAACATTTGCTCCTAAATGGTGGGAAATAGACAGGAGAGACTGATTACTTCTCTAATCTGAAGATGAGTACCTCAGACACAGAATAAAAAGTCTCTTACTGTCCATTTTCTGGAAGGAGGCAGAATCTAGTTCAAAAAAGTTTATGACATGGTAAATATGTTTCTCTGTCCCCAGGAAGTTGCTTGAAATAAGCCTAGAACATCCAGTATAACTATGACACTTAGAGATAGGATGGTTTTGAAAATCCAATTAAATAATATATGTAAAGTATCTTATAAACCTTAAAGTTGTCATCTTTGTCACCATTACTACCATGTCATTCATAGCCAAATGTAGAATTACATCCCCTGGTTTGCCTTCCCCAAGACAGATAGAGTGGTATGCAGCTACAAATGTGCAATTTCATATTCCCCCTCAACATATATAAACACTTACACACATATAACATATGTGCACACACATGTACACATGTGTGTATACATATACATACATATGTTTGTCTTTGTGTATTTATGTGTATATATGTATACACCCGAACACACATGCACATGTGTTCATGTGTATGAGCACACACACATTATATATATATAATACATATGTATATGTATATAAAATCTCTACCACTAGACTTGATGATGATTTAAATTATTTTAACTGCAGAAAAAAACTTTCATTTTTTAATTAGAGATAAAATTCTTAAGTTCAAATACCTGGTTGAGGTAGCACATTGAAATTAGTTCTAGCTTGCTTGTAATCAGTCTATCAATTAAGAAATATAAAAGACTGAAGGTCAAACCTTATTTCACTTTGAGAGGGAAAGGGGAGGTGTATACACTGAGGCATTGGGCACCTGAAATTAGGAATGAAGCCAACTGCTCAGTCAAACAAAGGAAGGCTGAGGAACTGAAGATAGAATGAAGGTGCGAGTCAGTCCTGCTTACCCCTAGCTGAATGTAAACTGAAGTTGTACGTGGTGCTACATTTTTTTGTTCACATATGGCTATGATTGCACATGGCTTTGCTATAAAACATTCATGAATGTGTATTTTTATATAAGTTTATACTTCATTATAAAGTAGCTTTGTTCTTAGAATATTGGACAGAAGATATGTCTTTATATTTAATGTTTTTGTCTAATAATGCATATATGTAAGATACATTTATGCATGTTATGTATTACCCATATTCAATATTATATTGATATATTATTAATATATGAGATATAACTGTACTGTTTATTATATTATATATTAATCATATTTTATATAATTCATTATATTAATATATTATTGTCTATTATATAAAATACAATAATATGGTATATAATAATATTAACACGTTTATATATAATCACCTATAGATGTCATTTCTGTATATGCATACAGGCAAGCTGACCTTGAAACCTGGAAGATGTGGGTTCAAGTCCTGTCTCTAATATATACTGGCTATGTGACCCTGGGTGAATCACTTAATCTCTTAGTTAGCAGCTCTAAGAAGCGAAGACTATAAATTGCAGAGAAATTGTTGTCTCAGATTGGTATAGGAAGTTTTCTCACCAGGTAGTTGCTGTAAGGAAATAACGAGTAAAGCCCCTAACCACTATGAACACAAATAACTACCATCCAAGTTGATTTTTTGTTATTGTGTACTTCTTGAGTCCCTAGAAAATCTGAAGAACAAAGTATTTTGTCTATAGCTCGCTAGGTAATGGGATAGCTTAAGAGGCTTGATGAAACACCTCAGAGGTATGTGGTTCAGGACTGGCTCAGGAATCAGGATTATTATGGACCCAGAGAAGAATCTACTTTTGTCCCTAGTTCCTTTGGTGATTCTAGACTATACTCATACAGATATATCTCAAGGGTATAAAGGGAAAGGGGACCACAAAGAAATAATATATCTCATGGGAAGATTAACTCTTCTCTTTAAAATGTCTTAAAGTCATTTTAAAAACTAGAATAAGACTGGAAACCTGACATCAAAGATTGTGGTAGAGAATATATTTCCCTGGGATTCTCCAGAGAAAAAAATCATTTACATTACCAGTATTAGGAGCCAGGATTTCCCAGCTTTACCAGCAAAAAGTAGCTATATGTATTGGTTTGAAAATTTTAGTACCAAGTTAATTTATTCTAATATCATTTATTACTTCAATATTTCAAGGACTTATGATATCACCTATCTGGCTTACTTTCTTCATTGAAAGAGTTCATTGTGATGTCAAAGATGGTTTGGACAAATTACTAAGGCTGATAACATGCACTAACTGCTGATTAACTCTGCTGATGATCCTCTATGAACTTAGCACTTGTTACAGGCATGCTTAATCCTAGAAAACTGCTTCAGCCTTAGAATTCACACCTCTGAGGTACCCTCTTCCTTTGTAGATTCTCCTTCTAAAAGGATGACTTTTACTTTTGATGGGGGGGGAGATGGAGGAAGGGAAACTACTTAATGATTATTTATTTAATGTATTTTATTTACTTATGTAAATATTTCCCGGTTATATTTTAAAATATTTTAACATTCTTTTAAATTTTTTTCAGTTTCAAATTCTCTCCCTCCAGCTAACCTCTCATTCCACCTTGAGATAACAAGTAATATGATATTGATTATGTATGTAAAGTCATGCAAAACATTTCCATATTAGCCACATTGCAAAAGAAAACATGCACAAAAAAAAAGTAGAAATGAAGTGAAAAAAAAAAAAAGTGTGCTTCAATCTGCACTCAGTGTTCACCAGTTCTCTCGCTGGAGGTAGATAGCATTTTTCATCATGGGTCCAGTGGAATTGTCTTGGATCATTGTTTTGATCAGAGTAGACAAGACTTTCACAGTTTATCATCATTACAGCATTGCTGTTACTATGTACAATGTTCTGGTTCTGCTCACTTCACTTTTCATCAATTTATATAAGACTTCTGGGTTTTTTTTTTTTGAAACCATCTTGCTCATCATTTCTTATATCATTGTAGTATTCCATCATAAACTTGTACCACAACTTATTTAGCCATTCCCCAATTGATGGGCACACCCACAATTTCCAATTTCCTTAAAAGAGCTGCTATAAATACTATTGTACAAATAGATCTGCTTCCCTTTCCTTTGATCTCTTTGAGATACAGATTTGCTGGGTCAAAGGGTAGGTACAGTTTTATAGCCTTTTTGGCATAGTTCCAAGTGGTTGTCCAGAATAGCTTAACTAGTTCACAACTCCAACAGTGCATTACTGTCCCGATTTTTTTTTAATCTACTTCAGGATTTGTCATTTTCCTTTTCTGTCATGTTACCCAATTGGATAGTTGTGAAGCAGTATCTCACAGCTGTTTGAATTTCCATTTCTCTAATCAATAGTGATTTAGAACATATTTCATGTGATTATTGATACTTTTGATTTCTTCTGAAAACTGTTCATATCCTTTGAATATTTAACAATTGGGAAATGGCTCATACCTTTTTTTTAAATTTGGATTAGTCACCTATATATATATGAGAAATGAAATCTGTATCAGAGAAATTTGCTTTAATTTTTTCTGTAATTTCCTGTTTTCCTTCCAATTTTGGCTGCATTAGTTTTGTTTGTGCAAATAGATTTTAATTTAATGTAAAAAATTATCCATTTTGCTTCTCATGGTCCTCTCTCTCTTGTTTGGTCATAAAAATCTTCCCTTATCCATAGACCTGACAGGTAAATTATTCTGTACTTCAATAATTTATTTATATTACCCTATATGTCTAAATAATTTATCCATTTTGAACTTATTTGGACATGTGGTGTGATATGTTGGTCTATGCCTAGTTTCTGCCAAACTGCTTTCTAGTTTTACCAGCAATTTTTCTCTTACCTGGTGAGTTCTTGGCCCATAAGTTGGATCTTTGGGTTTATTAAACATTATATTACTACGGCCATTTACTATTGTGTATTGTATTCCATTGATCTACTACTCTATTTCTTAGCCAGTACCAGATTGTTTACATTATTACTGTTTTGTAATATAGTTTTAAATCTAGTATTATTTCCTTCACATTTTTTCATTGATATTCATGACCTTTTGTTATTCAGGATGAATTTATTATTTTTTCCTAGCCCTATAAAATAATTCATCAATAGTTTTATTAGTATGTTTTTGAATAAGTAAATTAACTTAGGTAGAAGTGTCATTTTTATTATATTGACTTGACCTACTCCTTAGCAGTTAATATTTCTCCAATTGTTTAGATATATCTTTATTTGTGTGAAAAGTATTTTGTAATTGAGTTCATATAGTCTCTGGGTTGCACTTGGCAAATAGACTCCCAAGTATTTTATATTGTCTGCAGTTATTTTAAATTGATTTTTTTTCTTTCTATCTCTTCCTACTGGATTTTATTGGTAATATATAGATATACTGATGATTTATGTGGGCTCATTTTATATCTTGCAACTTTGCTAAAGATGTTAATGTTTAAACTAATTCTTTAGTTAATTCTCTAGAGTTCTCTAAATATACAATCATATCATCTGCAAAGAGTAATAGTTGTTTTTTTCATGGCCTATTTTTATTCATTCAATTTCTTTTCTTGTTTTATTGCTTTTGTTAGCATTTCTAATATGATGTTGAATAATCATGGTGATAACTGTCATCCTTGCTACACCCTTGATTTTACAAAGAAGTCTTCTAGTTTATCCCTATTACAGATAATGCTTGCTCTTGGTTTTAGATAGATACTGCTTAACATTTTAATACTCCACTTATTCCTATACCTTCAAGTAGAGCAGATGTTGTATTTTGTCAAAAAGCTTTTTATATAACTATTGATATTCATATAATTTTTACTGATTAAAGATGGTTCTTCCCATAATCTACATTAAAGGAGAACTCCTAGGCCAGCCATTTCTTCATTTCTCAAAAGGTTGAACTCCAGATTTCTCCATCATGTCCCATAGCCAGTACCTCTTCCCTCTTCCTTTTTAGCTTCGTTTTTCAGCTTGCCTTCCCCCATCAGAATGTAAACTATATAATAGCAGATTCTAAATTTCTTTATGCTTGTATTTATCTTCCTAGCACTTATCGTAGTACCTGACACATTGTAAGCACTTAATAAATGAATGTTGACTGACTGACTGAGCAACACATTCCCCAGGTCTCGATCCAAAGACTTTCCAACTTGTTGGATGTCAGAGGTTTTGTTCCACTGGCATGGACTTCAAGAACCCAGGAGTCCCCCAGTAATTCTGTGGTGAATCTTAGCAAGGGAATTCTAGTTTAATACTGAATATAAAGCTGGATAGTCAGAGCTTCCTCATGTGCATCCACTATGGAATAATTTTAAGTCTTTCAAAGCATACAATGATATTCAGAATCAATAGAATTCATAATGGTAATACTATTCTTAAGACATTTCTTTCTTTTTAAAATAAAGTTTATAGATGACTTATGTTTTCATATTCCCTCATGTATTCATTCCTACCTTATCAATCCCAAAGAGTCATCATTTATTACAAAGAACAAGAAAGAGGAAAATCAAAACAGTTCAACACAACTAACATACTGAAGGAACCTAATACTATATAGAGTCATCCACTCTCATAATCCCTTTGTGTAAAGAAGCATTGAGAGGTTCCTTTTCACAGATTTTGGGTCAAGTTTATCCATTACTATTTCACAGCATTCAAGCTAAATTATTTTGTTCTTGTTCTTCCTATTTGCATTGTTGTAAGCATTGAGTACTTTTTTTTTCCAGTTTCTGTTTAACTTCACCCTGCATCAATTTTCTTCCCATGTTTCTCCATGTCCATCATTTCCTACAGCACAGTAATATTCCATTACATTCATGCAGAGATTTGTTTTTACAACTCCCCAGTTGATAAGCATCTTCTTATTTCCAGTTCTTTTCCACTATCAAGATTGCTGTTAAGAGTTTGGTATTTTTGTTTGTTTTTTGTTTTTTAATGTGTATGAGGCTGTTCATTTTGCAAATTGCCTTTTTGGTAACAATAGTGTAGTAGCTCTGGGTATGGATATTTATTTACATTTTTTCATAATTCCAAATTTGTTTTCAGAATTGTTGGACAAATTCTTAGCTCCTCCAACAATGAAATAGTGTGGCCAGCTTTGAAGAGTCCCATATTTTTGTCATATTTACAGATATTCTGTTCGTGAGGTGAAATCTTAGCATTGTTTCATTTCTCTTATTATCAGAAATTTGGGAAAAAATTTGATATTGTTAATAGTTTACAATTCTTTTGAGGACATTTGTTCCTTTTTTAACCATGTATCTATTGGGAAATAGCTTTTGTTACTTTTCTACATATTTTGTTTAGCTGACCTTTATCAGAGATGTTTGATACAAAGACTTTGTTTCCCTCTTAAAAACTTCCCTTCTTATCCTAGTATCCTAGTCACTTTAATTTTGTTTATGGAAAAGTGTTATCTATTTTATTTTTTCCTTGCATGTATTCATTATTTTGTTAATAAATAACCCCATAGTCATAACTGTGAAAGATAACTTGTGTGGTTTAATTTTTAACGTGATGCTTTGTAATATTAAAGTTACATATCCATTTTAAGTTTATTGTAGGATATAGTATAAACTCTTGGTCTTAAATTGATTTCTTCCAGATTGCTTTCCAGTTTTCCGAGCAATTCTTTTCAAATAAGGAGTTGTTTCCTAGGTTATTTAAATTTGAGGATTTATCAAACACTGGGTTTTGAGTTTAATTATTGCAGATAATTATTGTGGAGTCTTTGACCCCTTCTGTTCTTGAACAGGATTTTGAACATAAATAAAATTTATGTGCCTAGGGAAACCACCAATGAATTATTTCATGAAGCTAGAAACATCCAAATTGTTTTCTCTTTTACCCCAAATGTGGAGTAAAAAGGTCTTCTTTTTTTCTCTTTGAACCTGGAAGACATATATTTTCTAATATTAAGTGAATGATTGAGCTTTTTATTAATGCATTTTTTAAAAAATGTTAACAGAACTCCTCTGATATTTTTATCCAGTTCTAGTGAGACCTTACCTAATAAATAACCAATTTTCTTTCTGAAAGTATCCATCTGAATTGAAATTTTCCATCTCAAGAAGGAACTGAGTTCAATCTCACTTTACATATAATGTTAAAGCAAAATCTGAAATGGTCAGGACTGAAAAATCATATTAGGTTTAACTGTGTAGTTTTATTATCTTAATACTTTCTTGACCAAATGCTTAGAAAAGATTGCTTAAAGTAATCTGTATTGCATATAGTATGAGGTTGTATGATCAAGGGTCCTATTCAACAGGATAGCATTCTGGCTGAGATCCAACCAAGATGACATTCCAGCTACTCCCCAGGGCATAATAGAGCCATTGCTATCCCATCTAAACAAGACGCCATGCACAAGGAAAGGAAGGTTTTATCAGCAGCAACCCAGCAGGCTGGGCCATTGGCATGAATTGTTTTACTATGGCAGTCACAGACAATAGAAGCAGGCACAGAAACATCTTTCTTATCCAGTCATTGACACAGAGGGATGTTGCAGAACTCAAAGCTCTCAGAGAAAGAAAAGGAAAGAGAAAAGAGCTGGGACAGGAGCTGACAACAATGCCTTTTAAATAGGAAAACTTGGTAATCTCATCTGACATTTTTTTTAATTAAAAAGTTGTTTCTCTTGAAACACACAGCAAAACCAGCAGACTTATAAGACAATGCTGGAACGAAAAAGGATTCCCTCGTATTCGAAGTGACATCACACAGCAAGATAGCACTCATGTTGGAGCCTGGGGCCTTCCTTGGGCAAGAATCATAGAGTAACAGGAAAGCATTGTGAAAGTGTATCATTAAAAATAACATGGAAATGCATTATCTGAGATGTGGAGGCATGGTTAGTATTAGAAAGGATCTTAGAGGTCCTCTACTCCAGCCTGCTAATAGAGGACAGACCTCCTTTCCAGTGTGGAGAGATCATCCCACTTGCCACAAAGCCTTTTAATGGGTCTAGTTTAAGAGATATTAAAGATATTAAAATGCTATTAAAAGATGTCAAGGATCTCAGTCTTCTACAAAGGCACTAGAAAGACAAGGAGATAGACAAGGATGGAGGAGAAGAAGAAAGAATGAGTATGACAGTAATGCATGAAATAAGAAAACTGAAGGAAAACAATATTCCACATAATAGGCTCATAGATTCAAAGTTGGAAAGGACTTCGGAGGTTACCCCATCTTACCTCCTTCATTTTATAAAGGTTATGTGGTTTGTCCAAGGACGCATTGATAATACAGGTAATAAAAGGCACATATGCATTTTGAACCCATGTCCTCTGATGTCAGCATTCTTTCCACCACACCATGCTGCTTCCCAAGAGATATTCCAGAGATACTTAAAGGAGATGAGGGAGGACAAAGAGTTGTAGAGAGACAGTATAATGGAGATGAAAATCTTATGAGCATTGGGCTACTTTATTTATTTGTTCATTTCCTTTTGATGTGTTGCTAAGCTTATAAGTCTAGAAAGACTCTCATATTAATTATGTGGAGAACTCATCGTCTGTATGTTTCACTCCCACTTTTTGAGCTAGCTGACCTCCCTCTGCCTAAGTAGCTTCCTGATATATCAGAAGCTATGTGGTCCCAGCTCTCTAGTGTTTCTCTTCATTTTCACCCCATTGTATTCCTTCAAAGTTCTAAGTTCCTCCTTTCCTAAGCCTGTCTTGCTATTTCTGTGCCTAAGGCACTGAGAACATTTGTGCAGCTGAAGAGAACCAACATAAAGAAGGATAGTTCATGCAGAGAGCCTGAGGCAAAATCTAATCTTTTAGCATGACACAAAAACTTTTACATGCTAGGTTACAGAGCACAGCAGGAAACGTGGACAGGAGAAATGGGTTTTCTGGGGTGAGTGGAAACTAAAGCAGTGTGTTGAGAGAATGATGATATTTATTGATAACATTTTAAAACCCATCAGACCCACCAGGGGTTGCATTATCTCCTTCTTGTGATCACAGCAGAGCAAATGATGGAGATGATCTGACATTCCTTATTGTGATCCAATAGTATTTAAGAATACCTCTAAGGCATAAAGAGATGCATTTATTACTCTTGATCGAAAACAATAGAAAACAATACAAGATTACACACAAACACACACATATGTATGCATATATAGGTGTGTGTGTATATATACATATATCTGTCACAGATAAATATGCATATGTATGTATCCATGTGTATATATAGTGTGTGTTTGTATATGTGTGCATGCCACAGATGTATGCATACAATATATTTATATGTATACAATATATAATCACGTATATTGCATATCTATACCTGTGTATATATCTTTATATATCTACAGACAGATATATAGTTATTTAAATATCTTATATGTGTGTCACAGATATATGTATATACACATGCTTATGTATATATGTATGTGTATATAAATATATGTGTATGTTTGTGTGTATAGCTGTTATATGGAGATACAAGCATAATGATAAATGAGTATATATATGCATATAAATAGATACCTGTATGTATATTTTTCATATCTCTGTGTGTATATGTATGTATGTCTGTTACAGACATGTGCATATTTATTTCTGTAAGCATATATGTATATATTAGAGATATACATCCGTTTGTGTGAGTCACATATACACAGTGTCTCAAAACTCAGTATGGTTTTAAATATAAACTTAAACTAGTCTAACTGTAACTATAAATTGAAGTAAAAATATAAATGTACACTAGTTTAAAAAGTTTAAACTATATATATATGTATATATAGTTTTAAGTTTTTAAGTACACATACATATACATACAATTTAATTTATATATTTCTCCTTCAATAGAGAGGAAAATAATAAAAAAACAGAGCTTTATAATTAGAAAGTACGTTAAAGATCATCAAGTCATTGAGGAATCCTTTCATTATAATCCAGAGAAATGATCACTTTTCTCTATTTTTTTCTCTAGTAAAGGGGATCTCACTATCCCTTAGGAAACGTATTATATTCTCTTCAATAGATTGAGGACAATATAAATATTTTGAAGGTTTTTTTTTTAATTTAATCCACTGTTTCTGTGAAAGTGAGTTGTTCTTGTATATAAAGAAACCAAATACACACACACACACACACAGCCAACAACAAAAAAAACTCCGGCAAAAAGGAAGACTAATTAAAAGGCTATTATGATGTTGCTAAGGAAAAGGGGAAAGGTAATCTCGTTCCCTGATCTCCAACGTCTTAAGATTCCATATCAACAGATAGGAATTAGAATAAGGAGGAAAAAACTGATGGGTTTTTTAGATTTTCATACTATCTAGGGTTGAAAGGAACTTCAGAGACTGTATAGTCAAACTATTGTATTTTATACATTAAGAAACTTAAACCCATAAAGGTTTTGTGACTTGACCAAGGATATTTAACTGGTGTCAAAGGAGAAATTCAAATCTGGATTTCTGCTGATTCTAAATCCAGTGTTCTTTCCTCTGAAGAGCTAATTTTACATAGGTAAATGCCTGTGATGCAACTCCAGTGGATACAACACTATGTCCTAAATTAACCATTTTTCACTAATTCTATTTCTAACAATATTTCTGTTAAAATCATTGCATCCTTGAAGTTCAAAATCTCTCTATTCTTGTGTCATCGGCCCATCTTCCCTGCTTTCATTGTATTTCCAGAAATGTGGTCCTTCTCTTAAGCAAAAACTTTCACCATCCTTAATTCATTATTGTGTTAGACCATTTTTGGGGGGGGGGTAACAACTATCTCTTAGTACTATGTTAACATTTGTCTTCTAAAGAGTGATGGAATTGTATTAAGTATTTTGCAGAAGCAAGCTATATTCTGCACAGAAGGAAAAATGTGGTTTTCCATCTGGAATATCTCTGACAGCTTCCCTACTTTTTCAAGATCTAGATGCTCTCTCCTGCACCTACAGTACCCTCCTGTATTCTGTTGTTGTTTTTGTTGTTGTTATTGTTGTTGTTGCTTTGTTTTGTTTTGTTTCTTTTGTTTCAGGAAATACGATTTAAGCTTTGGCATCTGGTGCATTATACTGTATGGAGGCTTTCATCTCACTGGGATACTATGTTCATTTGATGAAAGGTCATGGGACCACGATGGCTAATCAGTGTTTGCAGCCAATCAAATAACAAATAGCTGAGTTCCTATTGTATGCCTTGGACTGGATGACTTCGTGGAAACTCTGAGTTGGAAGAGACATCAGAGATGACCTAATCCCATTCAGACCTGAGTAGAATCCCTACTACAACATATATAACAAGTGGCCATTTAGCCTTCACTTGAAGACTTCCAAAGAAAAGGAACTCACTAACTCCCAAGGCAGCCCATTCTACTTCTCATAGTCTAAGTTCTTCAACACATCAAACCTGACTGTCTTTTTGCCAATTCCACCTAGTTGTCCTTAACTCTCTGGGCTGAAGGAGAATATAATCCTTGTTTCACATGACAACTCTTCATCTGCTTGGAGATAAGTATTATGTTCCCTGAGGCTTCTTTATCCATGCTCACCATCTCCAGTTATTTCAGGCAAGTCATATCTAGTGTTATCTCAAAGAAGGTCCTTCACTATTCTGGTTGCCCTCCTGTGAATGCTTACTAGCACATCACTGTAGCACTCAGGACATCATATTCTTGGTGTGGTTTGACTAGTTCAGAGAACAGTAGGACTATTATCATTTCTTGTCTTGAGTACTGTTTTCCCCACTCAAGCTTAGGACGACATTAGCTTCTTTCAATGATCATGTCACACTGCTTACTTCCATGATTTAGGTGCCCTTGTCCTTAATACACAACCCAGAGAAATAATGGCTGGCATTTACATGGTATTTTAAGGCTTATACAATTATTTATATCATCTGATTTTGCTCCTCATATCAATGCTAAAAAGTAGGTTCTACAATTATTCTTGTCATCATTTTACAGATTAAGAAACAGAAACCCAGAGAGGTTAATTAACTTGTCCATGGCTATACAGCTAGTAAATCTCAGAGGTAGAATTAAAACACATTTGTTCTGATTTTCAGTTCATTGCTCTTTATAATACATAAGGGTTTCTTAACCTTGGGTCCAAGAACCACCAAGTGGTCTGTAGATAGGTTTCAAGGTATCCTTGAATTTTGATCAGAAAAAATTACATCTTCATTTTCATTAACCTCTAATTTAGAAAATTTATCATTTCCTTTGATTAAGAATTTTAAAAAAAATCTGAGAATGGACCCATAGGCTTCATCAGATTGCCACAGAGGTCAATGATATGGAAAAAAAAAAAACAATAACAACATAAGGAACTCTGATGACTATACATACCAAGATGCATCTAAACATAAAAAAAAATCTCTTTCCATTATTTTATACCATTTTGTAGTGAAATCAGTGTTAATGATGGAGTTACCCTTTAACAGAGAAATATATGAATATCATAACAGAACTAAGAAGGACAAAGAGAAGTTTGCTCTGGGTACAAATCAGTTAAGACACCTGTCCTTGTTTCCTTGCAAAGTACCTTCTTTTCCCTTTATCTTTCAGTCCTTCCAATTACTTCAGGAAAGACGTCCCCCAGGTGCTATCCTCACACCAACATCTGTAAGTCTTATAGTTTTTGATTGTCTTCACCTGAAGAAGGCTGTTATGAGAGTGTGTCGAGACTGACAGAAAGCAGATCAGCAGAAAGATGGCAGAAGCTGGGGCAGCATGAGGGAACAGGAAAGGACGGAAGCCATAATCTATAATTGGGGAAAAGTGAGAAACTCAAAATTTCTCACCCTAAATTCTTCAATCCAGAATATCCTATATACTAAAAATAGCAACTATCAACTTTATTAGGTTTACTTGATTAAGTAAATACATACTTTTTTTTGTCCAAAAATCAGAATTCTACCATTCTTTCCATTCAAAGTCTGCAGCTAAAGCTGTAGTCAGTTTCAGTACTTTTCCACTATTTCTCACCTCAGCCAAATGTAGTTGCTGTAGTCCACATTTCCCTAGATTACTACTAGTAATCTAGTAATTTTGCTACAGGTGTTCCCATTCCAGTAAGTCTTTCCAGAGAGTAGATAGTTGGTGTCATTTTCCATGAGGAAGTCTCTATGGCCACCTGTTCCCCGGGGCATTGATACTCAAGGTGACATTAGCCCCTTCTATTGATGTACCTGTGGAGGGATGAAAAAGAAACAAGTTATAAATTCTACAAGGGCAAGGACTAAGTCATGATAGGATTTAAGATCCTTAGAAAGCAATTTACAAACAGGCACAAATTTATATAGGGCAAACAGAGTACTGTATTAAATGCAGACAGGCTATATTGAGCAAAGGAAGAATGAGAGTCAGTGGGGTTAATTGGGGAAGTAGGTGAATTTTAGGAGCATTTTAAAAGAGAGAAAACATGAGGAATGGTAGGAAAAAGAGTAAAAGATTTTCCAGACACATTCTCAAGCCTATAAGGAGAAGAATCTGCTCCATCAGTGGAGGAAAGAACCTTCAGTTAGAGTTTGATTTTTGTTTGTTTCACTTTTTTTTGCCAAAAAAAATTACTCTAATGACTAGCATAAAAGCAATTCCTTTCCTTCTAGCCTTTAATTTATTATTTGTATAATTTCATATTTGCAAAATGTATAACCTTAAAAAAATCATACAATCCATTTGTTTCACTTGCCCCATATATAAAATGGAAAATAACAACACTTCCTTTCAGTGCACCTGGCGCAAAGGAGATCAAACTCTTTTATAGACATCCATTCTCAACACATTGCTGTAGGGTGAGTAGAAGGTGGGTGTTAATTTTCATGAGACTATATAAGGAAAACTGTGATAGAAAAGAACCGTAGGAAGTGAAAAGTAACCTATGTAAGCTAGGTAAGGCAATGAGCATAATGCTGACATATCATATGAAGTACACAAATGAATCACAGACTTACAAGCCAAAAACATTTGGAAACAAACATTTTAAAATTTAGGGAGCATAAGAAAACATCTGAGGAGAAACTCTTAAAAGATCACACTATTCATTGAAAATCTAGGAGCAATTGTGAATCTAGAAAGAGCATAGGATAACAGAGACTTGAATTTAAGAAGACTGAATTTCTCTGATAATCATGTATGAATTTGAGAAAGTCACTTTATCTCTATTATCCTTGGTTTCTTTATCATTTAAAATGAGCAATGATTTTTGTGCATATGTGTGGGGGATGGGGATGGATGTGTGTAGGTGCAAGAAACTGGAATGAAAATTTATATTCATTGATGAGGGAATGGCTGAACAAATTGAGGCATATGAATGCAATAAAATAATATGGCACAATAAGAAAATATAGCTATGAGTAATTCAGGGAAACCTGGGAACACCTGCATGAATTGATTCAGTGTGAAGTAAGTAAAACCAGAGAAAAATATGTACATTTTAAACTGAAAAAAAAACCTGCTGAAAGGAAACCCAAGTAAATTATTGGAAGGGCCATGCCTCTGTTGAGAAAACAAAAGATGAACACTCCCCTACACCCCAGTATAAAAGTAAGGGACTACAGAAAAAGAATGTTGTGCAAACTGTCAGACACTGACCCTCTATTGGTTGGTCTTTGTTAACTTTTTCTTCTCTGTGTTAAAAGGGAGGGTTCAATGAAGAAGGAAGAATAATAATAGGGAAGGAGTGGGATGTAAAAATAAAAGAGATCAATAAAATTTAAATTGAAAATAAGACAAACTAAAAAATTTGGGTTAGGTAATCTGGAAGTTGCCTTTGAGGGACAGCTAAATGGTACAATGGATAAAGTCCTGGAGTCTGGAAGATTCATCTTCCTGAGTTCAAATCCAGCCCCAGATACTAGCTATGCAACCTTGGGCAAATCACTTAACCCTGTTTGCCTCAGTTTTCTCATCTATAAAATGAGTTGGAGAAGGAAATAGCAAACCACTCCAATATCTCTGCCAAGAAAACCTCAAATTGCAGCACAGAGAATTGGGCATGACTGAAAAACAACTGAACAATAACAAAAGTCCCCTTTGAGTTTTAAATTCTGTGCTCCTATGAAAAATCTCAAGTTTTGCAAATCTAAGGTAACGGCAAATAACCATTTCTTTAGGTGAAATGATAATCTCTTCCTTTGAATATTATTTCTGTATCAGTTGAATGCAATCTCAAAATTTTACTTTGACTGTGGAAACACAAAATTTTGCTTTGTGGTTAGAATAAAGTTGAGCATGTATTATTTACCTTAGAAAACACAATGTGTCTAGAGGAGTACCATGAAGCTGGGGAGGTTTCTTGTGGACCTAAATATAAATATACTTGTGTCTCCACCCTGCTCCTCACCTGAACTACCCTGGGGACATCTTTTGTGCTGGTGTAGAACCTAGAGCCATGTGACTCAACAGGTACTCATTCAACATCCAGTACTGTAATAACTACTATGATAGATAAAGGTGAAAATGTATAGGATGTGATCCCTTCCCACAAGGATCTAGTTGATTGATTAGATGAAGAAGTAACACAAAATGGGATGGTAGCAGAAGAAGAAGAAGAAGAAGAAAAGGAGGGAGGGGAAGGGGGAGAGGGAGGAAGAAGAGGGGGAGAGAAAAGGGAGGAAGAGGAGGAGAAGGAAGATTATACGGCTATAGTTACAATGCCTGATGAAGACCCATAAGTGTAAGACCTGAATCAATCCCTGTGTTTACCCCTAGCTAATCTACTCATGGAAGTCCTATTCAAAAGTTACTTCCCTGTGATTGGAGTGTCCAACTTCTTTTGGTATAAAACTGCATAGCAGCTAACATCTGAGAGCTATCACAATACAATTTTGATAGAGCTGGATGTTAAACTTCTAAATTAACATGTATGCAGCATCATTTTCTCAAACCAGGGTACAGAAGGTACCCCAAGACAACAGAGAACTATGTGTGACTGCATTGCACCCTGCTTTTAGGAATAAACTTTTTAGATGTTGAAAAAATAACAACTCAAATCGATAGGTTTCTTTATGTGCTTTGAAATCCCAAACCTGATGATTTCAAAAGCACTTTTTACTGATACTTGTATTTTATTCTCATAGAACTCCAAAAGTACCACAGGTATTATTTTTCCCATTTTACGTAGAGGGGCTTTAGTTCCCTTGGTCATGCAATGATAAAATGTCAGGGTCAGGATCACAAACCAGGTACTTTCTGCTCTTTTCACTGCACCATGTGGCCTCTCTTTTGGGCAAGTTAACAAAGACTTGCTAAAAATAAGACTTGTACTCTGCTTTGAATAATGACAAGAGCTTATTGTTTAGAGACAATTCAGGGAGAGAAGCTGTTTTGGTGGTGATGGTGGACTGGTATTTCATGAGTAAAGGTGCAGAGGTGAAAATGATCTTGATTCCTGGCTAGAACAGAGAGAAAAGTCAACCTGACTAGAGTAGAAGTGATATTATGGGTAATAGAAAATATGTAGAGTAGGATCAGATTAAGAAATACAAAAAAAAATAAGGTAGGCAATAGGGAGTCATTGTGGGTAACCATGCAGACTGATAATATAGTGAAATCAGGGTGTCTAGAACATTGGCATTCAGTATATTGGATAAAAGCAGAAACCAAAAGTATAATAATAAACATTTGTTTAATTTGTTTTCTAAATGCAGAGATTAAAGTATTGGAGTTGTTTCATTTTCTCACATGGAATAAGAAATAAGGAAGAAAAAAAAAACTGAATTAGTTTCAAACTAGACTGCTTTCCTGAATCAATCTGAATCAGGAACAAGGTCCATTTGTCCATCAAGGAGATTAAGATTAACTGATTCTCCCCTCCCCTACTTTCTCCACAAATCCATATAGGAATCCAAGTTTGATTTTCCCAGTAAAATTCCAGCAAACAAGGTAAGAAGTTATCCTATGATGAGGAAATCATATTTTACTCAGGTCTTTCATTATCAAAACAGAAAGAACACCAATCATGCCTGGGCCTCACCAAAGTATTAGGAGAATTGAAGTTTCAAAAATTATTATTTTTGCTGAGATTTCTTCTTCCTTGGAAAAAAAGAAACTTATCTTAAACAACAACAATAAACATTTACATAGTGCTTTAAGTTTTATAAACTGATCTACAATTATCTCATTTTATCCTCATTACAACACTGGGAGGAAGGTGCTATTATTATCCCCTTCTTTTACAGATAAGGTAGCTAAGGCATACAGGGTAAATGAGTTACCCAGGGTCATACAGCTAAGTTTCTAGATTAGAATTCAAACTTAGACCTTCTTGACTCCAGGCCCAGAGCTCTATGTACTTAGCCACCTAACTGCCTATGTGGAACAAGTAGAACATAATTTTGAGGGTGAAGGGCATACTAATTATCTTTCTGTTCAGAGATAAAGCTTATTTTTACATAATTATGTCCAAAGGTTTAGATTTCCACAAAATACTTAGAAGTAGTCATGGTTCAAGGTGAAATGAGACAGCTAGGTGTATGGATGAATGGGGGCCCTGTTATAATCAAAGAAATCAGCTGAGTTTCATAGTGTAATAGAAATAATACTGAGTTCAAAGTTAGAAAACCTGCCAAAATAATACTTATAAGACCTACTTCTCAGAGGTGCTGTGAAGAAAACTCTTTGTAACCTATTGAGTATCATATACTCAATTCAGAGTCACACTGTGCAACTTACATTATTAAGTGCCCACTGGGTACACTGCACTGTGCTAGACACCAAGGAAATAAAAGAATGCTACCTACCCAAGAACACCTTATTATCTAGTTGGGAAGGTACCTTTCACATGAGAAACAATGGTAGCTCTCCAGTTAACTCCCACTTGCCATCTTTTCTCCCCACCACTATATATTGATTTGAAAGGAAGATGTTAGCTTTGACCAATATTCATTCTTTGATTGTGGAAAGAAGACAAAGGATAGGATTCAAAGGAGGAGTAAAAGTTGTATGCTGTCAAGATATGTTATGTCAGGGAAGGGAAATACAAAGATTATCTTTTGTGAATTTTGGGGGTGTCAGGTTTATTGGTTTGAATTATTCTGGCTTTCAGAGTAATAGAAACACTTGTAGCAGTTTTTAATTTTCATCTTTGTGCAATGGGGAAGGCAGAAGGGGAAGTTAAATAGCAAATAATTAAAAAGAATTGAAGGTTCAATACCTTCCAATCCCCCATATAATCAAGAGTTTCCTGATTGACTAAGAGGGAAGCTGAGACTTAACATAATATCAACAAGCTTAAACAAGAGAACTAAATAAATCTTAAAAACATCATGGCAATTTTCTGGGGATAGATGCCATTTAGTAGGAATCAGTGGGGAACTGGATGAAATGAGAAGGGGTTTCTTGCATATAGAGAGACTAGCTATGACCATGGAGTTATAGTGAGATAGAATAGTATAGAAGTAACACAAACTATAAGACTAAATAGGTTCTGCTATGAACTATGACTGCCATTTTGTATTTCTTCCCCCTACTCCCAAAGTTATATTTTCAAATATGTTGTACATAAGCACTGTATCCACATAGTTGGGTGGTAGTCAAGGACAAATTGAGAAGAGCTGGAATCCAGCATCTTGTTGTGTTAACAATAGAATAGAGAAAATATACACAGGAATGAGTTGTGACAGTTCTCTAAACCAAGGGAATGATGTAAGCCTGAACCTGACCAAAGAAGATCAAAAGGCAGATACCTTTTTGGAGGGATTCTCTTATCAGGAAAAGATTAGAAAGTAGGGGAAGGTGATTTCCATGAAAAGTATAAATGTTTAAACCCAGTTCCCCTTTATCCCAAGAAAAAAGTTCAATATACAACAAAAGAACAAAAAAAGTCAGGAAAGTGAGAGATACTCAAAGGTAAAGACTTTCCAAAAAATTAAAACAAAAACAGAAAAACAAAAAGAAACAGAACATAAGATCAAAAAGAAATGAGTAAACCAAAAGAGGACCCAATATGATGAATAAATACGGGGTAAAAAGAAGTGAGAAGAAATCTCTAGAAGAAATGATTCACACATACAAACACTAAAATTAAAATAAAATTATGATAAAAATATTCATAATGTTTTTGAGGTATAATACACAAAGTAAATGTAAAAAGAAGGAAATCTCTATCTTAAAGAAAAATTTGAAAAAAATAGAGAATCAACAGTTTAGAATGAAAAGTGAAAATCTTAAACAAACAGCAGGTACTATGAAAATAAATATTAGTGGAAAGTGAAAAAAATGTGAAGAGCACCAGGGGTACCTATAAACCTTGAATATAGAGTTTGGCAGAACAATTCAAGAATCATTAGCTTTCCAGAATAACAGAAAAAAATATGATAACCAAAGAACCTTGATACTACATTTAATGAAGAGATATTTGAAAACTGCCTGAAAAATTAGAGGACAAAATGCAGATCAATAGAATCCAAAATTTGATTTCAGAAAGGAAGCTTGGAGTTAGTTCACCTAAAAATTCAGTAGCCAGATTCTGGAGCTTTAGTATCAAAGACAGCATCATGCAATCTGACAAGGAGAGGTATTTCATGAATTTAGGAATATCAGTTTAAATCACATAGGACTATTCATGAATGATGAGAAATAAAGGTGTAGGGGAGGATGACTGGAATAGTGTATATCAAAAGAACAAAAGAAAACATCTTGCAGCAAAAGATCATAGCATTATATATCTAGAGCAGGAAAAGACCTTGGAGGTCAACTGGTCCAAATTTCTTATTTTGCATATGAAAATTTGTCCTTATTGTGTCCAAAATAATTTATCAAAAACCAAGAGCTCATCTTATTTCTAATGGAAATGTATGACTAATTGGAAGAAGAGGGACATAAGGTATGCTAAGAGTGAGAGATATCTAGGAGGAAGTTTGTCATGCTCCATAAGGCATACTTTTAATACCAAGAAGAAAAAAAAGACAGGGTAACAAGTCTTCAAGATGCTAGGTAAACTCTTTCTCATAGATTGAGAAAATGAATAAAAAATGCATAGGATTGGCAAGTATTGTAGGGATATGGTCTCCCTCCTCTGAAGGAGCATACATGTTACAGATTACATTTGAATATTATAATGTATTTTCCTTTCTATTTTATCTCTCCCTTATTAGGGTATTGGAACAATATAAAGAATTTGACAAAGTTAAGATTTCCTCTTTTTTGTGAAAAATACTTTCTTCTTAAACTTTTTACATAATTCACTTGAAAATCCATCTGGGCACAGGTTATTTTTTTAATTAAGGTTTTAATTTATGAATTGCTGAATAACTCCTTCTGATTCCAGATTCTGTAGCTTCTTTATTTTATGTTGAGTTAATCTGCATATCTTAAAATTATATAAATATTTATTAATATCTCTTAAATTTTCAGGTATTTTTGCACATTGGGCATAATTATTTCTGACATTTCCTTTTATTTTCTCCATTTGTTATAAATTTTCCATCATTTATTTTATTTAGATAACTTGGCTCCTTGTGATCCACCATATAAATAATTTGGTGAATTTTGGAATCATAGAATTTTAGATCTGGAAAGGATCTCATCAGTCAACTGATCTAACATATATCTGGAATCCTCTCTAATCTTCTAAACTTGGGGTACAATCCTTTTTCCTTTTTCTTTCACCATAACACATTCTTATTTTGCCTTTCCTTCCTTAATTATTGCATATTTCTGGCCAGTCTGGATTGAATTTCCTTACTGTGTGGTCTATCTCTACCTTGCTGGTTATATTTTTTTCTTTGACCTATTTATTAGCTCTATATCCTACAACTACATTTCTTTGTGAGTTACAATTAGTATTTCCACTTCTCACTCTAATAGAAATATTTATTAAGAACCTGCTATGAGCCAGGCCCTGTATTGAGAACTGGGGATATAAAGAAATACAAAAATATTCCCTGCCATCAAGAGGCTTTCATTTCTTCTAACCATTCTTCGAGTCATTATAGGTATCCCATAGTCTTTCTTAGACTTCCCTTTAAAGTTACTGCAAAAGAATTCACTTCTTTTCAGAATTTTATTCTAAAATTTTCTTAATTCATACCATGTTTATATTATTAGGAATTTTACCGTGTTTGTTACCCTCCTCAGTTTCTCTGAAGGTTCTCCCTTCCCCTCCCTCCTCCCCCACAATCTATGGACACAACTCTTGAACTTGTACTTTGTTGAGGAGTAAAGGACTCTGATTAAATTATTTCCTAAAGACACTACCTTAGGAGTGACTGGTGAAAACTCTTTTTAATTGTCCATACCACTTGCTGTTAATTTCTAATAGTCTTTGGTTCACTAGCTGTGGTAGCTTCCACCACTAAAGAATAGCTAGTACATGTCCCAGGGTAGGTATGGAGATCAAGTGTAGTCTGGAACTATACCTATGATAGCCTTCACAGGATTGATTTGAGGGAAGCAATTTGTATAAAGTCCTGTATAAATGTGAGCAATGATGATAATTATTAATATCCAATCCATAGGGTTATTGTGAGAAAGCCACTTTATAAATTTTAAAAGGCCAAATCAATATGAGTAAAATTTGAATTTTTTAACAAACAGAGTTGCCACTGTGTACAATGAACTTGACTAAGAAGTGGGAATAAATCATACGTCCTGCTTTAAATAAGCTTATGCCAAAAGAAGTGGTAAGGCAGATACACGAGTAACTATAATTCAGATTGTTAACCATAAAGTATAAATGCAGACAAAGTGCTAGAGTAACTGGAGGGAGAAATCTTTTTAGCTGGGAGAATCAGGAAGCATTGATCATTTATTCAAAGGAATCATATCTGAGATTGCAACGCACAGGAGAGGGTGAGGGGGGTTCTTTCTTAAGAGATTTTTTTTATATCTTTTGTTTTACATCATGTGCAATTCCCCCTCTGTCCTTCCCTTTTCCTCTCCCAGAGAGCTTGAGTTTCTAACAATAAGAAGTGCTTTTATATTCTGAAACAATTCTCTCTTTTTTCCCCCAAGAGCTCCAATCTCCTACTCTCATGCAGCACTTCCACCTAGAAACCCAAACTTTCAGCTGACACATTACAAACTAACACCTTTTGTCAAAAAACCTTCTTTCTTCCCAAAATAACTGTGGATTGAAGGGTGACCTTGTATGGGCTGAGGTGGTATGACAAAGTGATGAGAGACACTTTGAGTGGGATAATGCTATAAGGGACAGAATAATATGAGGGGGACTATATGGGAACTGAATGAGGATATTTTGAAATGTGAATGTGTAACTGGGGGAGGAAAGATCCCAGGCATGAGATGACTCTCAGAGATAGGAATAAGGCTAGGATTGGCAGAGTGAAGATATGATGAAGGAAGTAGGACTTAGAAAGGGAAGACAGAGAAAGAGAGAGAGAGAGAGAGAGAGAGAGAGAGAGAGAGAGAGAGAGAGAGAGAAACAGAGAATAGAGAATCTAGAATTCAGGTCATGTAGACCAGAGCCAGCTCAAGATGCTAAAGTGTCAGTCAGAATTGAGTTAAATGATCAGAACAGCAGGGAAGAAAGTTCAGGAAATTTCAATGAATAGAGTCTAGGGACACTGCTAAGTTGGAATTTGGGTGACTATGAAGGAAGGAGTTTTGCACTGAAGCTGCCTGGGAATATTAGAGGCAAAAAAAAAAAAAAAGCATTTTCCCCTAATGACCAAAATTGATGAAAGAAATAGTTTAGCCTTGGGCTAGAGTGACACCCTAGTATGCTTTCATCTTGTCCTTGATTGATCTTCAGCTCCTTGAAATGCCAGGGATTTAAAAAAAAAATTGTGTGGGGAGGAGAGTAGTATTTCCCATAAAAAAAAATGTCCTTTGAATCCCAGTCTTTTGATTCCTACTCCACCCTACCACACACATTCTCAGTGTCTCGGGGCATAAGTTTTGGTTTTCCTTGGTGCTGTTGTTGTTCTGCTTTGTTTTTCAGCTTGAAAAATTGCACACAAATACCCATGGGGGGGGAGGGAAAATAAAGAAAAAAAACTTACATGATAATTTTGTTGTATACTTGAAAGGAATAGCACGTTGTGCATAGCAGATTTGCAGTTTCCTGTATAATGATCATTTTTTTTATTGTACTGTGTTGTGAAAATGTTTGTTTTGTTCTATAAATTAAAAATAAAACAAAAAATAAAGAAATGCATACCTAACTAACCTTTACTTCCATGTGAGGGGACATTGGACTACTATATAACTAAGCAGAGCAGATGGTATTCAATTTAATAGGATTTATTGTGTTTACTATTGAAAGATAGTATCAAGATAAATCAGCAAACAGTAATTCAGTGTCTACTACATTGCAGACTTTGTGCTAGGTTCTGCAAATGCAAAGAAAAATGAATCAATCCCTGCCCTCATAGAGTTTATCTTTTTTTGGAGGAAGGGATTCCACAGACGACAATTGACAGTTATCTCACAATACATAAATCTGTGTTGTTCAGTAGGAGTAGTTTGGATTTACCAGTACTTAAATGTGTATCCTAGATTCTGGTTATTTATATAAATCTTATGTGTAGTTTTCTTGGATAGAGGTAAAGATACTGGAGTAGTTTGCCATTTCCTTCTTTAGCTCTTTCTACAGATGAGGAAACCAAGGCAAACAGGGTTAAGTGGCTTGCCCAGGTTCACACAGCTGGTAGGTGTAAACGGCCAGATTTGAACTCAGGAAGATGAATCTTCCTGACTCTAGGTCTGATGCTCTACCCACTGTACCACCTAGCTGCCCAATAGGAAATTAATCTCTTATTTGTATTTTGTTGTTGTATAGTCATTTCAGTCATGTTCTACTCTTATGGTTTTCTTGGCAAAGATACTGGAGTCATTTGCCATTTCCTTCTCCAGCTCATTTTAGAGATGAGGAAACTGAGGTGAACAAGGTTAAGTGACTTGACAAGGATCATACAGTGTCTGAGGCTGGATTTGAACTCAAGAAGATGAGTGTCCCTGATTTCAAGTTTAGTACTCTATCCACTGTGGCACCTAGCTGCCCTTATATGAAGCCTGATTTTGCCTCTGTAAATTCTCTTCGTTTCTCCTAGTTCAGCCCTTTGGAGCTATGCAGAACAGGGGAAGCAGAGCAGTGTCAGTGGAAGGGTAGGTCTCTTGTCTCCAAATCTAGTGTAGCACTGCTTGGTTACCCATCTATGAAATAAAGACGTTAGGTTAGATGATCCTGGAGGTCCCTTCTACATTTATGATTGCAAATATAATACATCTTAGTTTACTTTCCTAGGATGTCTATTTTTTTTTACCTACCCTTCTATTCAATTTTCCATGGCTCACATCTGTTCCATCCTTCTCTTTCCTGTGCATTCTGACTTCAGACACTTGGATCAAACAAACAGATTTGGAGCTGGAAGACCTATCTAATCCAAGACTTTCATTTTATAAATGAAGAAACTAAGTCTAAGAGAGGTGAAGGGGCTTGACCAAGGTCACACGGATAGTAAGTAACAGAGGCAGGATTTTAACCCAGGTCCTCTGACACCAAATGCATTGCTCTTTCCTCTGTACCCTGCTGCCTTTCAACTTTAGAATTTTCTTAGCCCTGGTCCAGAAAATAATGATCATCACCTCTTTACCTTGGACTTGGACAATTGCAGGAGCCAGCAGATTGTTTTCCCTGCCTATAGTCTCTCCCCATTCCAGTTCATCTTCCACTCAGTTGTCAAATTAATCTTCCTAAATCTCATTTTTGACCATGGGACCCCCTTTTCAATAAATTGTAGTGGCCCCCTCTTACCTCTAGGAACAAATTAAAAATCCTCTGTATTGGTATTCAAAACTCCATGCTACTTTTTTAGTCTTCTAACACCTTAGGGCAACTAGGTGGCACAGTGGATAGAGCACTGGGTTTGGAATCAGGAAGACTTATCTTCCTGGGTTCAAATCTGAAGTTAGACATGCCTGAAAAATTACTGAACAACAACACCTTACTCTCTTCCATGCATTCTGTGATCCCGTGATACTCACCTCCTTACTGTTCTTCACAGAAGATACTTCATCTCCCAACTGTTCATTGTCACTAACTGTCCCTCATGCTTGGAATTTTCTCCCTCCTCATCACCATTTCATGGTTTCCATGGCTTCCTTTGAGCCCCAGCTAAAATCCTACCTTCTGTAAAAAAGCCTTTCCTTATTCCCCTTAATCCTAATCCTTATACATACATACATATATATATGTATTTTCTACACATAGTTATTTGCATGCCCCTCTCTACCCCCATTAGACTCTTAGCTCATTGAGAGTAAGGACTGTCTTTTTCCCTTTCTTTGAATAACCAGTATTTAACACAGTGCCTGGCACATAGGAGAAGTTTAAGAAATCCTTTCTAGCTTGTTTGCTGATGACTAATTCTACCTTACCTGTATTATCATCACATTTCCTTACAAAGTCCTCCATGGTGACCAATTGTTTTTCATAAGACCCTCTAATTGACCTTGACTAAACTTAAAACATTTACTTGACAATTTTTGAATACATAAAACTGCATCGAAAGAATTTAATTGGCTAGTGGATGGAGGTAAAGAGGCCAGTCAAAAACTATTTTGAGTAGAAAGATGCAAAGTTTGATTATACTTTTTTTTTTTTGCTTAAGGAATGTTATGAAAAATATTCTCCTATTCCCTGTGCAATCCATTCATGGTAGAGGAAGTGAGAACATATCAATTATGGAATATCTAGGAGGACTATGGTGGCTGGTGATAAGAACAGAAAGAGAAATTGGAAAAACGTAGGACATCAAGCAGTAAAAGATAAAGGGAATCTTACCATGAGTTGGTGACCAGACCACCAAGTACCCTGAAGACTTAATGTGCATCTATGATGGTTGTGGGAGGGATAATTGATGCCACCTTGCGCTTTGTAGTCAAGATACTCTTTGGGGTCTGGGATCATAGAATTGTAGAATCATAGATTTATAGCTGAACAGAACTGTGAGGTCATAGAGTCCAACCTCTTCATTTTACAGATAAGGGAACAAACACAGAGAAATTAAATTAGAGCTAAGTGTCTGATACAGGAATATGAATAGTGGTTTTCCTGACTCCAGTTTCAGTACCCTATACAATAAGAATTTAGGGGATAGCACAGGGCTTCTGGTGAAATGATGCCTATGTATGTGCATCAGATCCAGAGGTTAAAGAGAAATTGTAGCTTTACTCTGTTCTCTTGTGCATTGAAGTCCACTCAGCATCAGAGGTGATCATGGGTATCAGATAACTGACCTGTTCTTTTCTGCCAGGTTCTTGGAGTATAATTGGCCATCCATTCCATAGCTCTATCCCTATATATGAGTTTACCAGATCCATCCTTCTCTTCATCAAGGAATGTGTGTTTGTATTTCCATCAAACAGAAGGGTTACCAAGTACTTAGCACAGAGCCCAGCACATGGCAGGCACTTAATAAATGTTTATTGATTGATTGGCTGATGAAAAAACTGTTCCTTTGAGTTGTCCCTTTACCCTACAATGGGAGTTGCTTCAAAATGCAAACAGCATAAAAGAGGTGAATGAGTTGAGGCATGCTGAGTCATCATTCTTTCTCTTTCAAAAATTTTCTTTAACAGGCCACAGGAAGTTCCAGGTCACATGACCAATATGGCAGAAGACTAAACTTTTTTTCCAGTCTTCATTAACCCTCAATTTTATTTTTAAATTAACAAAATCCAAACCTCAAAAAAGGATTATGAGCCCAAGGTAGAACAAATGCAGCCGTTTCCACAGGATAAGAAAGGAAGAAAAACAACAAGTTAACAGCCTAATGAATTAATAGTATAGAACACTCTCCATAGAGTGTGCTCTCTATTCTGCACTCCTCTCCCACTCCATGGCAAACATACTGACCCATTAGCTCATGCATTGTGACCCAATGATTTCTCTCCTGTTACAGAAACTTCTGGCACACCCAATCTCTGCCTTCCTCCAAGAATTCTGTTGACATGAGAAGTGAACATCAACTCTATTCAGCCACATGAGGAGAGGAAGGTATGAGGATATCAGAAATTTTTGCTTCCCTCTGCCTGGGATGAATACTAAGGTAAGGAACCCAAAGGAGCAGAAATTCTGCCAAGAACAACTAAACTACCAGAATTGAATAATACGAGACTCTGATAGAGTAACTTACCCATCCTGTATATAACTTATACTCTGAAATCACATATCCCATGGTAAAACAGTTCTTATCTTTCAAACAAATAACTCTGCACGGCCGTGCTATAGAGGACTATATTATGAAGGGCAGTTGTTTGAAAAGTGATTTGGAAAAGAGTGATGATCAGTCTCAGAAACATGTCTTTTGGAGCAGAAACTCCTAATTCTCCATACTACAGCAGCAGAAAGTTCTGCAAGTGTAGCAAGTGTATAAACAGAAACCCTGATTGATTTTGTAGGTCCCCATCTACTAGATGAGGTTACATGAGACTTTGTCAGGCTAAAACACTGCCCATATTTCCTACTGAGAAATAATCAGAAAAGCTCACTATATCCTCTTAGGATGAACAAGGGGCCAAGTACATATGTCCAGCTCAGTGGGAGATGTTCCATTCTAACAAGGGTCTATGCCCTTTCATCTCACCACATGACCCAGAGAATCCATGAATTCAATCAAAAGTTCTGATATACCCCTCTCCTAATACACAAATGAACAGAAGCCAGCAGGGGAGTTCACCTTTTATTTAGGGTCTGCCCAATGTGGAGTCCAAATCATCATATACTTCATGTTCCCTATGGATTGATGGGAATTACACAGAACAGATAGCCATATAAAATATAACATTTGTTCTAGAACCAGAGCAACCTTGTGATCTCTCTGACTTCAAACACCTGGAAGACAAGGCTTCTTCAGCAAGACAAAAAATTTCACCTAAGAACCAATGGCATTTATTCTGCAGTGGGAACAAATTCTTTCAACCATCTCATTGTTATCTGTCTTTGATTGTAACCTTCTGTTCCATTTCCCTGTGTTCCCTCACCCCTAAAAAGGTAGAAGGCAGATAAAGAACACACACATTGGGTCTTCATGAATTTTACTGTGGGGTCTCCAAAGTGACTACAGGTTGTTAGCCCCTGATTATTTTATTCTAGACCATGTCTTTCGAAATGTGCTTTTGAGTGAATAATGTTGTCAAAGTTTCAGAACAACAGTCAGTAATGCCCTCTATTTTGACCTGCTCATATTTTGTCAAGAAATTATCCTGTGATGTTGAAACTTCTCTGACCCTGTCTCTGAACAAAAGGTTGTAGGGATTTTTCCCCCTCCTTTTTTAGAGGTTAAATTGCTTTAGTCATCTTTGCGTTATGAAAGATGGAGGAAAAAATACTTTTCTATGGAGAAAATACTTATGATTCTTTTATGGCTAATTCAAATATAGTTGAACCTTAGAACTTTAAGATGAGGAATGAAATTGTTATGAGTTTGAAAAAAAATCTCCACTATCAAAAACCAGATTTCATATATGCACAATAAAATTGAATTTTAAATTGTGTAATCATACCTCAGCATACCGTGACAGGGATATTATTGTTTGTTTTGAAACTGTGCTCTATTTGAAAATGAACATAGCTATGCAAATAAAGTTAGGTAACTCTATCAGGGCACAGAGTAAATATCCTTTTTTTTAATTTTACACTTTCTTGAGTTTTCTTTTTTCTTAGACATAAAACAGTGAGGAAATTAAATGCCCCAAATTACAATAGAATGTTGAGTTTGCAATTTAAGCTCCTAGAAATAAAGATATTTAAGATTTTCATAAGAACACTTTATTCACATTGTAGGCAGGCAACACCTACTACCAGGAGTTCATCTTTGAGAAGTTTTGAGGGGTTTGATTTTTCCCTTAATCAGATAAGTAAAACTTGCATGCAAAGTCAAAATCCTTGATGATACTGACTGTTGTCATGAAACTCTGACAATGGTATTCACTCAAAAGTACATGTAAAGATACATGGTTTAAAAACATAATCAGGTGCTCAAAATCTGTAGTCACTTTGTGGACCCCCAGGTAAAATTTATAAGTATACATCTTTATCCACTGAATGTCTTATCTGTTGATTTGAAGATTCGAATGTGTTATCAATTGAATATATTAGTTAGCTAATGTCTTAAGAACTATACTACCCTTATTAGGTAGCATAAAAATCTTAACCTAACTAAAATGCAGGCCTTTAGAAAGTCTATAAGGAAGGTTGGAAATCTCCAGCACTGCCTTTCTTGATCCCCTGGAAAGTTGCCCTGACCCTTTGACTGATTGGTCAGTCTTTGAGGACAACTTGTTCTCTCTGTTCCCATCTTAATGTAAAGAGAGTTTGGAAACCCACAGAGCATCCCAAAGCATCTATGGCAAAAATGAAGATGAATATAAGACAGGTCTTAGAGGAAGGGATGCTCTAGGATGGACAAGCAGTGAAGTGAAAGCCTAGAGCAGAAGCTGTGATGACAAATCATCATGAAAGTAGAAACAATGTTGGAACGACAAAATCACCAACACTCAGACTCTAAGACCATGAGATCTTATTTAGATGAACTCACCTACAATGATGGAACCAAGTCTGGTGATTTTTTTACTCCCCACTCTCTCCTCGTTCCCCTGCCTCTACTTTCTCAGGAGGGAGTATGTGCATTCTAAAAATTTATTTCTGCAAGTAAATTTCTTTACCTGTATTTTACCTTTCTTCTTCCCTCATCTTTAAAGCTAATTTTATGAAAATGTGGTTAACAATTGCATTGATGATATATGTATTTCATTACACAAATGCAGCAGAGAAGTACAAGTGGGTGGGAAACCTTGAGAAGGAACTGAGAAATAGATTTTAAAATTATAACATACATACACATATATACACACATATGAATATATACATGCATGCATATATTCATATATACATTGTGTGCATTGAGGTATGTATGTTTGCATTCATATTTATAGTCATATATATTTCCACGCACATATGCATCATACATGTATACACATATATATGTGTGTATGTGCCAGGGGTGTTTTCCTGACTTTTCTTTCATTTGATAAAAGAAGTATTGGTTTGATGTTATCACTTAGTAGAATAAGCAAAGAAACTTGGACCTAAATGTTTCTAGGCAAATGAATAATTAACTCGATAAGAGGAGACTGTGATGACCTGGGATTGACTAGTATGGGAGGCAAGCTATTTCCTCTTTCCATTGTTTCTTTCCCACTGCCTTCTTGAAAGGAAAATGAAGCCATGACTCATGCGTGAAATAAAGAGAGTGGTCATACAAAAAATAACACCAGAGAGAGTGGTTGTAAAGGAGTAGTTCAACCCACAAGTGTGTGGGCCAACAAAAAGGACTGATAAACCCTGCTGATCAGCACAGGATACCAATCCACCTAATAATATTGCTAGAATGCCATAAACCCAAACTAATAGAGAGCCATTTAGTCCACCATGCATCTGGTAATTGTCATTCTTTGGTGACTGAGCAGGTATTACTCTGCTTTTTCTTCTCTTTCTTCCTATTCTTGCCAGTGAATAATGTGTCTATGCTTTAACTGACCATGTTTACTAAATGTTTCTAGCTACACAGCCCCACTGTGGTGTTATAACCAATGTGAAGGTTGAAACACTATATAAAAATGAATAAATTCATCATAGCCCTCAAGAACTTTTAATATAGCCATGCATGAGAATGATCTTAAGATAATGGAAGGGCTATGATTTTGAAGAATGGTTGGACTTATTTAGGATATCTTCCAAAAATGAAAGCTATTGTGTGGAGATTGCAGGAAGGAAGATTTTAACTCAAAATTAAAATGAACTTTCTTTTACCTCAAACTGTCCAACAATGGAATGGACTACTGCCTGAGGTATCAATTTTCCTTACACTGGAAATGTTCAAGTAGAGGCTGGATATCTGTCAGGGATGCTGAAGGGATTCTTACATAATATATAATGTTGTACTAAATCAATCAATTGATAAGCATTTATTAAACACCTACTATATATAAGGCACTGTACTTGGGCTACAAATATAAGGATGGTACAATCTGTGTTATCAAAGAGCTTGTATTCTATCAAAAGCAACCATGTCATAAACACATGTATACAGAATATGCACTCATATATGTACACACTGGACTGTACATACACAAATACATTCAGAATTCATGTATTCTATATAAATACATACAGGTAATTATGTATAGATACATAACTATGCATACATGCATGTGTGCATAAACATGTATGTACACATGTGTTTGCACAGGTGCACATATGTATAGAATTAAAGATAAGCAGTAGTTAAATAGAAGGTGGTTAAGGATTCAGATTACTAGTGTTTGTGGAAAAGACTTTATCCAGTAGTTGCTACTTCATCTGCATCTTGAAAAAAGAAGGAAATTCTACAATTGGAGGTGAAAAGGGAATACATTTTTGACACAGGGACACGATACAAAAGTATGAAAATGAGACATGAGAGTGTGAAGTATGAAGAAGAAAGAAATTTTATTGGCAGTTTGGAATTTGGAATTTTGTTTGAGTGTGAAAGTGGAAGTAGTATGTGTGGTTGTAAAGACCAGATCATGTTGTAAAGGGCTTTAAATACCAAAGAGAGGCACTTACATTCTATTCTACTGATAATATGGAGCTGCTATAGTTTTGTAATGGAAGAGTGACATGGCCACACCCTCAAAGAAACTTACTTGGGCAGCTATGTGAAAGAAATATTACAGTAGGGAAAGACAAGGAAGACTACCTAGGAAGTGGTAGGTTATAAGGTCCTAAAGTAAAGTGAGGGCTGTGTGAGTAGTAATCTAAGCCAGAGTCTATAAGCCAGAGAAGAGGAGATAGAAACAATAAAATTCCAATACGTGAGATGAGGGGGAGTGAGGATATCCAATAGAATGCTAAGGTTAAAACCTGAGAGACAGAAGGATGACAATGACTTAAACATAAATAGAGAAGTTTGCTCTTGGGGGGAAGGATCATGAGTTCTCTTCTGGACACATTGAGTTTGAGTTGTCTCTAAGACATTCAGTCTGAAATATCCAATAGTTAATTGATGATACGGTACTGAAGCTCAAGGGAGAGACTGGATACCAACATCTGCGAGTTATGTTTGAAAGACCTGATAATTAAACTCATGGGAATTGATGAGGGCACTAAGACTGAAAATGTACAGAGAAAAGAGAAAATGTTCCAAGACAGAGAATTAGGGAAAACCAACGGCATGTGTGATGTAGATGGTGAGCCAGACAAAATTACTGAGTAAGAGAGATTGGATAGGCAGAAAGAGAAGTATCCAGGAGGGTAGGATGGTCAACAATGTCATGAGGCACTCTTACGTCCTTCTCTTTCCTCCTTCAATACTTCCCTCATTCCTGACATCCACAATCCATGAAGAATTGCAAGGTAGCAAGAAAGACCACCTCTTTCTCCTTTGCCTTCTCCCTTTGGCAACTTACCCAGGTCCGGGCCACCGACAATAAATCAATATAGGATTGCTGGACTACTGAACCACCCATTATAATAGAGATGGGGCATCCTTTTTTTTTTCTTCTCTCTCCCCCTCCCCTCCAGCCTGGGGTCACCCAGAACTCATCCAGGTCCCTTCATTCCTCACAAGGATTAGAAGAGATAGGAGTGACCAATTCTATTCTTTCTGGTGAGATGGAACACCTCCAGACCTCATCTTTTGTCCTATAACTGCAACTTTAAGATACCTAGGCCTTACCATCTACCATGCTGCTTCATTCTGAGGGCATCAGGTTCTTTCCATCCAACCTGAAACTGAAATTTATTTTATTTGTTGCCTGTTCTAATTAGAGTATGAGCAACATGAGAGCCCAGGCTGTCATCTTTCTATTTATATTCCTAATGCTTAGCACATTCAGTTATGACATGGACAGCCCTCAATGGGGGATTCTTAAAGGTGATGCCAGTGAAATATAAGCCCTGACTGGTCCTATTATGTTGGAAAGTTTTTTTAAGTATGGGCCCAGTAAAGGATAGTATGTCTGTTGTTGGAGTACCATTGTAATAACTGACCTTCATGTAGCAATTTATATACATTATCTGACTTGAGCCTCATAACAAATCTGGATAATAAGAACTACAGCTATTATAATTATTGTCACCATTATTCCTAGGTTTAGATTGGAGATTTCACGTACATAGGGAAATATTAGCATGGAAAATTGTTTCACCAATGAAGACAGGCAACTCAGTAGGCATTCATTGTATTAGAGACTTGCCTGAGATTCCAAGAAATTAAGGAATTTGCCCATGGTCATATAGTTGGTAGGTGTCAAAAAGGATACTTGAACCCAGGTCTTCCTGACTGCAAGGCTGGCTCTGTATCCACCACACCAATAATTCTCTAACTTTTTGGTCTAGAACCCATTTACAGTCATAAAAATTATTGAAGACCCCGAAGAGCTTTTGTTTATGTGGGTTATATTTACCATATTAGCAATTTAAATGATTAAATATTGTTGTGAAAATAGTTCTGAACTCACAGACTTGGTCCTGAAGGGGTTCTCAGTGACCTTGGTGATCCTCGATCACATTTTGAGAACCACTACATGACACCATGCTGTGCTTCAACTCACTAAGGGTATTGAATTCAAAAGCATTCATCATTCCCATTTTATAGATGAGGCAACTGGAGTTTAGAGAGGTTAAGTGACTTGAATAGCTAAATTTGGAGAAGCTTATTATTGGACTCACTCCAGAGCAACTCTTTAAGACCACCTCTTGATCCAAGACAACTCTGAAGGACTAATAGTGGAAAATGATATCCACCTCCAGAGAAAGAGCTAGTGGAGTCTGAGTGAAAACTGAAGGATAATTTTTCCATTTTCTTTTTCTTTCTTTTTTTGGCAACATGGCTAACATGAAAATATGTTTTGCATAATTTCACATTTATAATTGATATCACAATTCTTACCTTCAAGTAGGTGGGGGAGGGGTGAGAGGGAGTGAAATAATTCAGAACGCAAAAAAAGATTAAACAACTGTTAAAAAAATAATAATTTTTAAATGTCCGTTTCTCAAATTATAGAGAAATTGTGATATTCCTTGGTGGATAGAGTCCCCAAAATAACAGAACTACTACTCTTGGAAGTATGGAAATAAGGAGTCATGGAAACCAAATAAAACAGAAAACAATAAGTTATAGCTCCATATGCCTGTGAATTCTTCACTTTGGTCATTCAGTATCTGGGCCATTCTGATTCCTCTGTAATTGGAGAGAGTTGTAAAATTCCAGTGCCAGGGAATAAAAAAAATGGGAGAAGTAGATACAAGGAAACAGATGAAACAGAATAAAACAAAACAAGGCAATTCTGTGGCTGACTAGGGTTGCACTTAGTTTATACTTTCTGCAAATATTGCTAATGTTGAGAAGGAAACAAATTGTTTTTAACCCAACAGGGATCTTTTCCTTTTCTCTACTGCACTGGAAAAGGAGTTCATTTATGGATTGGGTTTTATTTTTCCTTTCCCATATGGGATTTAGCAGATGTGGTAACCTTTGTGTTTTTCATTGTGCAAATGGCAGATGAGTCACATTGTGTATGAAAATACATCTGTCAGTCCAGGTGAAAATGCATCTGTCAGTCCAGTCCAGAGAAAAGCAAACTCATCTGACTTCAAAATCTCAATATGAGTTGAGAAGTTGATGTGAAGTTTTTCCTTACTTCTGTCTTCTCTTCTTCATACCACCTCCACCCTCCTCTTATTTTCTTAAGCTTTCTCTATGTGTTTTCTTAAGGTTCAGTTTAAACCATTAAAGTATCTATGAAGGAGGGTGTTATCCACCTCCAGAGAAAGAACTAACATATGCATATTCCAGATATATGTGTGTGTGTTTATATACAGACACACATACACATATATGCATATATATATGCATACACACATATAAATATATACACATATGGTTTATATACATACATACATACATGTAGATATGTGTGTGTATGTCAAATGGTGGCCTTCTATAGTGTGAGATGGGGAAGGAGACAATATAGAACTTAAAATGTAACAAAAGTAAATATATTCAAATAAAAAAGAATTAATCTGGGTCTATCACATTGACACCATGTGCTGTAATAGAGATGGTTATGAATGTTAGCCAGGTGGACAATACCTCATAACATTTATATCCTTGGAACAATACATACAGAAAAGTAAACAAGATATAATTTGAAGTATGTAAACTGAACCTTGGGTGCAACCTTGAAACCAGAAATAGTGAAGGCAAAAATGTTTCCTAGTAATCATATCCTAGTGACACAAACACTTGTGAATTGCAATAACAAGCACTGGAAAGAATAAGGGAAAGGAGTTCTATTTCTTTGACTTCTGAAAATATGCTCTCAGCAGCCCCACTTCTGGCCAATATTTCCTGAGTCTGTGCTTAGCCAAGGAAACTACACTAATCATGGTAGAATATAAACTCCTTATGAGTAATGACTGTCATTTAGTTCTTTGTACTTACACGCCCAGCTTCTAGAATAGTAACTGGCACATAGTAGGTACTTAATAAATGCTTGTTGGTTGATTGATTTGGGGGTTACTGCTTAACGTGGACCCTTAACCTACCACTGCAGATCACAGCCCTTCCATGTCTTAGTAGAGTGAATCACCATTGACAAATAATGATGATCATAATAATAGCAACAATAATAATAGTGATAACAATAATGTCAACAACATCAACCTGGTAGTCAATTTCCTGGACATAAGTCTTTTTGAATCTAGTTATGCCCATCCCCAATTCAGTAACACATTGTATGTCATTTGCTTAGTCTTAAGCTAGAAAGACTTCCAGCTCAGTAGGATCTGTCAGAGAGTGTATTTTGCTAACAGAGTCTTTGTGAACCCAAGGTCACCTTCATGCTCATAAGAACAAGATGTTTGTGGAAGTGTAGGAAGAATACAGAAGATATAAGAGGTAAGTCCCTTTATCCCATGCAGTGTATCATGTAGTTAAGAAAAATAAGTATACAAATGGATGTTACTTCCTGTTACAATTTCCAGTATTGTTTCCTCTAAAGGGCAGAAAAGCCTTCATTGAATTGTTCCTCTGCTCTTTGATAGACGTTCATAACTTCATGAGATGCCATGAAATAATACAGTCCTGTATGGTATAGGGCTGTGTGATTAAAGTTTGGGTAGACAAATGAAATGACCCTGGCTTGCCTATTATCTTCTCATCTTATTTTAGTTGGCAATTGAATGAAATATTTTTGTTATTTCTTAAGTTAATTTCTAACAAATTTGACAGAAGAAGCTCTATATTCCTCTTGAGTAGTTACATATACATATATGAATGTGAGAAATGATTTGGACCCTTACTCTATTCCAATCAGCATTAATCAGTTTGATATTTTACATAAATCTTATAGGGATAATTAGATAAAATAGGTTCTTATAGTAGGCCTTTATAATGAGCCTCAAACTTTAATATAATGTTCACTACTTGTTTACTAGTTATGAAGCTCACTTGTGAACCACAAGAATGCTGACAAAGATATCTCCATTCTGTTTTACCCAAATTCCGTCTCCAAACTTAACATGGGAGGGGCTGCCTTGATTCTTTGGAAAGTCCTTCAACTTATTTTTGTACCTCCAGACCACTCTGTCTTGTCCAACATGAGCAGGTGACCATTTTATGACCAGAGAGTCAGTGGAGATGCCCTGTGCTTCACCCAACTGTGACACACCCCTTCCCCCACTGATACATCATTTTTGGCCCTCAAGAGCATGGTCTATCAATAAATGAGATTATCTTATAGAGATGCCCCATGCTTCACCCAACCTGTGACACCTCCCACCCCTGATAAGTCATTTTTGGCCCTCAAGAGCCTGGTCTATCAACCAACAAAATTCTGCATTTTACCATATGTCCTGGTGACCAGAACCATCTCAGATCATGAGGAAGATATGAGGTCCACTTCATTAGTGGGGACCACAGACCCTTTAATAAAGTGCCATTGGTTCAAAGCTCTGCCTCAATATTTTTTCTTGCAGATTGGGCAATTATAATCCTTATACATACATGCAAATACAGATAAATCCTACATGTATATATGCATATGTGAGGGACTAGACCCATGATTTTGTTGGTATAGGGAACTCTAGTACAAAAGGACTCCCTTTCCCAATCCAGGTCAGCATCTTCTCTCCGATTTCTTGGGAATATAATCTTGGGAAGTTGCCTAGGCATTGAGATAAGTGACTTGCCCAGGGTCACACTGCCACCAGCATATATCAGAGATGAGAAACATACCTCTACTTGTGCATGTGAAGATATTAAGTAAAAATGCATAGCTTTTCTATATTCAATCACCTACAATATAACCATCTAAGGGAAATAAAATTTTTTTAGTTCAGTCATTTGCCTGCAATAATTACTTGCTTCTTCACTCAACTATCATATTTCTATGGTGATGTAGAGTATTTATGTATCTGAATTATTTTCACTCCAACCCAAACTCTCCTACTTCACTGCTGAGCCAATTCAGTGATCTGAGGTGCTGTCAGTTCACATGAATGGACAACTTGCAGCCTCCTCTGAGTAAGTGAAGCACTCCATCATGACATCATGATTGGTTACACTCAAGCCATGAATCTTTACCTTCAGATCAAGCTGGTACTAAATCTTCTCTTAAAGCTTGTGAGCTAGAGTCGAGAAAGCTGGCTCCTTAGAGTCTAGGCTGGGGTGGGTGTGAAGAACAGGAATAAATATTTAATGCTAGTCCACTTCTCACTCCTGTGAAGGGGGCTGATCATCCTCCCTAGGTTCCCTGTCTCTTACACAGGTCCTAAGGAGATCACCATGGGCATCCTGCCAAATCTTCAGTATACTCCTCTCTCTCTCTCTCTCTCTCTCTCTCTCTCTCTCTCTCTCTCTCTCTCTCTCTCTCTCTCTCTCTCCCTCCCTCTCTCTCTCTCTCTCTCGCTCTCGCTCTCTCTCTCGTCTCACACAATAGAGTTAGGATGCCTACCCCACTGGAGTTCTTGCTTCAAAAACCTCATTTTGTTGTGGGTGCAATGCTGGGTTTGGAGGGACTATGTAATTGAGAAAAATGCTGGAAGGTTATTTCTAACTAGAAGGGCTTCAAGTAAAATTTTTATAATGGAACTGAATATATATTGTACAAGGATCAACCTAGTTAAATGTAAAGAGATAAAAGCTTGATACTAGGGAATGATTTTCATGTTTTGTAACAACAAAAGGAAACTCCAGAGAAGTTGCATGCTACATATCAAAGGGAGAATAGGTTTCTATCCATGTCAGTGAAGTGAGTATCTTCACTGGCTAAATCATAGTCTTTTGAAGGGTTGAAGTAAATCAGATGACCCTTCATTGTCCTTTATGTGTCTTTATAACTGTAAGATTAAGTCCATTATAGATAATTTTGCATACTTCTAGATTAACTTCAGGCCAAAAGTGAGAAAAGTCTCCTGCCAAAGTAACTGAATTGAGAATGTTTTGTCTTCTAAGTTTCCACTGCCCAGATCACATGCTAATCTTGAAAAGGGGTGTTGTATAAGGAAAGGATCAGACTCTAAGTTGGTAAAATCCATGTATCAGACAATGATACTACACAAAGGTAATTCAAAGTCATTTGGCTTCATTTGCCTAATATTGTTAAACAAATGAGTTATTAGATTTAACTTCCTAAAGTGGTGGCAAGAATATAAATTACCACGATGAAAATTCAATGTCAGAAAGGACTAACTATGGTATTGATACAACAGAAAAGGCCAAATTCTCCATCTGTCTTTTTATCTCCATTTCCACTGCTACTGCCCTAAATTACTTATCACTTGATTCTTTCCTTATAGGTATGGCATTCTAAAAGTATGAATTGAAGTTCCATGTCTCTTGGTACTACTCTGATCCTAAAAATCTTCATCTTTTAGTCTCAAAATTCAAGTCTTTATTATGTCATTTAGTACTTGGTTAGAGGCTGACTGGTTGCATTCAATTCATATATGTCAGTCATCTCTTCAGTTAGATGGTAAACTAAATCCATAAATCAAGATCTGCATCCTACACTTCTCTTATCCACTTTAACTCCCAGGACAGAGCTGGACATGGGAAAAGTGCTTAATAACTACTGCCCCCAGTGAAGAATTCAGAATAGACCCTGAAGGAGAATAAGTTTTAAAAGCCTGCTAGGAAAACAAATAATTAAAAAAGCATGCAGTTAGTGTGATTGAAATTACGTGTCTTGGGGAAACTTTCCCAGAAGTAACCAATATTACAGTATGATTTGGAGATATGTTATTGATTAAGTGAAAGTACCCCCTCTGGATGTCATCAAGAAGCAGTCAAACTAAGACATGATCAATATAAAAAAATCTGTAACTTTACAAATTGCAACATCAAAATGTGTTAAAGTTTATATAAATGTAAAACTAAGGATGGGGGATATCATATTCATTCGTTCATTGATTTTGCCAGTAAGTCAATAAACATTTATTAAACAACCACTAAAATGTACAGTAGACATCTTAAACTCAAAATGTCCAAAAATGAATTCCCTATCTTTTCCTGTTTCTCTCCTTCTCCTGACTTCCTTTTTACTGTTGAGGGCAACACCATTCTCAAATCTTCCTCCCTGCTTCCTCCTTCCATGTCCAATATGTTGCCAAAGACTGTTGATTTGACCTTTGTAACATCTCTTTAATACACTCCCTTCTCTCCTCTGACACTGCTACCATTCTGGTACAGGCTTTGATCACTTCATATCTGAACTATTTCAATAGCCAGCTGTTATGTCAGCCTCCCTTAAGTCTCTACCCTATTCCAATCTATCCTCCAATCAGCTACCAAAGTGATTTTCCTAAAGCACAGGTCAGACCATGTTACCTCCCTAACCAATAAACTCCAGTTGCTTCCTGTTGTCTCCAGGATCAAATACAAACCCTCTGTTTGAAGTTCAAAGCCCTTCCTCCTAGCTTACTGTCCTCTTACACCTTAGTCCCCAGCATATGTTACTCGATTCAAAGACAATGGCCTTGCTGTTCCATGAACTAGATATGCTATCTCTCAGTGCCAAGCATTTTCTTTTTTTTTCTTTGTTTGTTTGTTTAGGCAATTGAGGTTAAGTGACTTGCCCAGGGTCACACAGCTAGTAAGTGTCAAGTGTTCGGTCTGAGGCTGGATTTGAGCTCAGGTCCTCCTGACTTACCGGTGCTCTATCCACTGTGCCACCTAGTTGCCCCCAGTGCCAGGCATTTACTATGGCTTTCTCCCATAACTTGAATGCTCTCCCTCCTCATTACTACCTACTGGCTTCCCTGGATTCCTTTGAGTCTCAGCTAAAATCCTATCTTTGAAAGGAAGCCTTCCCAACCCCCTCAATTCTAGGACTGTTGGTTATTTCCAATTTATTCTGTATCTTAGCTTGTTTGCACACAGTTATTTGCTTGCTGACTCTCCCTTTAGATTGTGACCTTTTTGAGGGCAGGAACTGTCTTTTGCCAATTTTGGGATCCCCAGTTCTTAGCACATACCTAGCACACAGTAGGTACTTAAAAATTTCTTGACTGACCTACTATGTGCTAAGCACTGAGCTTAGAGGTAGGGAATACAAAGAAAAGCAAAAAAAATAAAACAATGGACCTAACTCTTAAGGAGCTCAAAATCTAATAGAGGAGACAACATGTAAACAAACTATGTACAAAAAAATGCAGAATAAATTGGAAATTTGTTTTTGTCTCATAACATAAGAAGATCATAGAACCAATGGTCCCTCACTCATCATCTCCATCTCAATATGATACACTGACCATTGACTTACCCCACTATGTTTCTGGCCTCTTGGCTAACTATTTATGATCTTTATGTTTGAGTATATCAATCACATTGTCACCTATCTCACAGGGTTTTTGTGAGGATTAAGTGATATGATATTTATAAAGTGCTTGGTACAGTGCCTAGCACATATTAGGTGATATATAAATGATTATTCCCTCCCTTCCTCCACATACTATTTGCTACCTAACCCACTGAACATAATTTTGAGGGATAAAGAAATTCTGATCCATCTGTCATGCCTGGACGTCCATTTACTTCTTTGTCAGGTAGGAGACAGGAAGATTTCATACATCTTTCCATTGTACACTGGGCAACTTTGAGTAACTAGTTGGTACAGTGGATAGAATGCTTGAAGTCAGGAACATGTGAGTTCATATCTGGACTCAGACAATTATTAGCTATGTGATCTTAACCAAGTCACTTAAGCTCTGTTTGCCTCAGTTTCCTTAATTGTAAAATGGAGATTTTACTAGCACCTACCTCACAGGGTTGTAAGGAACAAATTAGCTACTTAAAAAGCTTTTAGCACAATGCCTGGCACATAGTAGACCCTATATAAGGCTTATTCCCTTTCTCTCTTCCCCTTTCCTCTTTGCTATGAGCCAGAATTCAGATTCAGTGTGGGCAATATCATAGTTAGACTTTTGTGCCCTGATGTTCATGGTTCACTCATCATATGGCAGCACTGTACAGATTTGGTTGAAACTTATCCAGGATACTTTTGGTCTCTAGTCTATTGCTTATCCATATAATTGTACGGTCAAATTCAATAACTCAAATAGACTACTCCATCTTCCTCCTAATAGGTAGACAAATTGTAATACCTGCTTGATCTTCAGGCTATGTTACCTTCTCCTTGTGGTCAATATTCATTCTGCCTTCACTTTGTTTTAATGAAATCTGTTTCTAGGCTTGGACCATTTTAATCCTAGATATTTTTCTATGGGTATAGCTTTTTTCCTGGAAATTAGCAATGATGTTTCCCTATGAAATTCAATTCAATTCAATCTAACAAATTTTTGATAAGGATATATTTACAAAATACCATTGGGGCCTGAGGCTACAAAGATCAAAAGAAATGCTCAATTCCCTGCCTTACAGAACTTTAAAGACTACTAAGGGGAAAGGATATGTATCTAAATAAATAAATGGCAATGTGTGATGGGGACAAAGTGTAAGAAGAAAATTTGAGGAAGAAGTGTACATTTTAAGCAGATGGAGATGAGGGAAGATTTCATAAAGATAATCCTTGAGAGACTTGATAGAAGAGAAAGATTATAACAAAGAGAGAAACTTTGAGTGAAAGTATGCAATTATTCTCTAAAGATCAAACATGGAGGTATCAATTTAGGCTGCTCTTTGCAAATCAAGACCCAAGAACAGGTGAAGTAAGGTGGTGGTAAATAGTTTGGGGGAGATGTTTTGTTTTGTTTTGTTTTGTTTGATTATTGTCATGTCCTAATCTCCCTATAATATTTTTTTAAATGACATTTTTGGAAGGAGAATGTGGTGGCTGTGGTTTGTTTGTTTCCATTTCAGCTTCAAAGCAAATCATTCATCTCTTGAAAAGATAGTCTCTTAAGTTTGCATGTGATGTAATTGCTTATCCCACTGACATTGGCTTCTTTAAAATTCAAGGTGGTTTCTCTATACTTTCCACCCACCATACTCAAACTGTACCTCATGACTAAAATAGCTCAAATTAAATAACATTAATGTCATTTCACAAATGAGAACTTAGAGGCTACATTAAGAGAAATCCAGTAAAGTCAAGTGGCTTGGTATAAGGAGAAAGGCACTGTTTTTAGATTATGAGGGCCAGGTTTGGAATCTTTGCTATATGGCTTATTGTCATTGTGGTCTTGGGCAAGTTATTTCATTTTTGTTGGTCTTTGCTTCCTAATCAGTAAAATTAGTGAAGTCAGATTCTTTGATTTCAATTCCTTTCAACAGACATTTATTAATTGCCTACTTTTTATTATCACTGTGCTGGGCCTTGAGTATACTAAGATAAAATTGAGTTAACAATTCTCTCTTTGAAAGCTTACTTTCTACTTGGCAGATGCAACAAGTTCAGAGATAAATAAATGCAAAATAAAAACAAAAAATAAATACAAAGTAATTTTGGACAGCTAGGTGGCACAGTGGATAGACCGCTGAAGCTAAAGTCAGGAAGACTCATCTTCCTGAGTTCAAAACTAGCCTTAGACACTTACTAGCTGGGTGACCCTGGGAAAGTGACTTGACCCTGTTTGCCTTTGTTTCCTCATCTGTAAAATGAGCTGCAGAAGGAAATGGCAAACCAATACAGTGTCTTTGCCAAAAAAATTCTAAATGGGGTGAGGAAAATTCAGACATGATTGAAAAATGACTGAACAACAAATGTTTTGGGAAAAAAGCACTAATAATTGAGTTCTAGAAAGTCGTCTTGAAGGAGGTAGTGCTTAAGCTGAGTTTTTGAGGGAAATAGGGATTTCAAGAGTTGAAGGGGAGGAGGGAAAACATTCCAGGAAGAGATGGCAGCTTTTGAAAAAACACAGAAAAAAGGAGACGGGATGTCGAGTATGAGAACAGCAAGTAGGTGAGTTTTAGCTGCCAGTAATAGTACCTGAGGGGAAGAAATGTATCAAGTTGTAAGAAGCTTTGAATGGTAAATGTATAATTTGTATTTTATCCTAAACGCAATAGGGAGTCACTGAAACTTTGTGCTCTAGAAAGTGACTTTGTTAGATCTGTACTTTAGGGTTGTTAGTTTCACAGATATGTGGAGAAAAGATTGAATAGGATAGAAGTTAAATATCAGAAGTCTATACAGGAGACAAAATCCCCTCTAAATTTCCTTCCATCTCTAAATACTACGGTCTTATGAATTCCAAGATATGATTAAGTATATTCTCTGCTTGATTCTTATTTGTTACCTTGTAAAATATAGATACATGGCTTTCAAGTACAAGCTCATTTGTAAAACATCAAGGAGAAGAAAGGAAGGTTAGTGGCATCACTTCACAAAACAGTGAAAAGCAGTTATGGAGAAAACAAGCCTGCAGAGACCTTACCACTCAGCTCATCTAAGCCAGATTACTCCCAAGAGAATTTATAGACGAAAGTAGAAGAAGAAAGAAGCACAAAAAATGGACAGATTTGTTGGCATTTTATAATGATCTGTTCTCATTAACAATAATAGTGAAACCATCACATTTGGACTTCAGCACCTCAATATTAGAGGTCCTATTTGAGGAAGTAATGGCATTTAAATAGAGGCAATTGTGAAGGAGGGTGAAAGTATACACATATGGACAGAAAAAATCCATGCTTAGAGGCCACACAGTTTTAATGGCACTCAGGAAACAATTCTTACAGTAGCTCAGAGGCAAATATTTCAAAAGAATTAAATAGATCATATTCAATTTTTTTTCCATTTTGACCCACAATGAAGATAACTATTGATATTTGATTGGTTACCTTTTGGGGATGATAAAAGCACTGACTGTGTGAATATCAATCAAAAGTAAGGATCATTACCAAGAATGTTATCCAAATGTTCCTATGTAAAGATTATACTAATAATTGCATCTATCCTCAGAATGCTTCAAAGCTATTTGTCATGCTATGATGTCACTGGAACTCTAGCTGAAGGATGTTTGGCCAAGCTGGGAGCCAGGCTCAGCATATCATAGCTGGGTCTAAAACTCAAATGACCCCATGGGACCCTAAAATAAGAAAAATTGAACATACTTTTCTTGTTTAGTTCTACTCTTTGGCTATAACATGGCCCTGAATCTTTCAACTTGAAATCGGGTCCCTGATTCATACTGCTTCTACCATCACACTTGTGATTATCTGGGTCTGATCTTACTTCTTGATGATTGTACCTTTGTAAAATCTCTCATAGACACTCCCTTCCTTCCTTTGACAGTTATATTACTCTGGATAGTCCACAACAACCCATATTTTGATTATGATTTTCTTCCTGTCTTAAATCTTTCCCCATGCTAGTCCATCCTCCACTCAGTTATAAATTTAATTTTCCTATACACAAATCTGACCATGTCACTCTCCAGCGTCTCCCTATTTTCTCTAGGATAAAATAAAAATCTTCTTTTTGGCTTTAAGTCCTTCATAACCTGGCCAATTATTATTTTTCTGATCTTCTTATATCAAACTCTTTCCATGTACTCTATGATCTAGTGACTCTAAAATCCTTGTTGTTCTTTACGTAAGACAATTCATTTTCTAACTCTGTATATTATCCCTATTTTCCAAAAATGGAATTCTCTCCTTCTTCACCTCTGCCTCCTGACTAGCTTCCTTCAAGTCTCAGTTGAAACCCTACCTTGTATAAAAACCCTTCTTGATCCTCCTTAACATTAATCTCTTCAAACAAATCCAATGCAACCAAAATTAGAAGGGAAGCAGAAAACTGGGGGAAAAATTTACAGCAAGTATCTTTGACAAAGGCCTCATTTCCCAAATATAAAGAGAATTAAGTTGAATTTATAAAAATACAGGTCAATCTTCAATTGATAAGTGGTCAAGGAATGTGAACAGACAGTTTTCAGACAAAGAAATCAAAGATATCTACCATCATGCAAAAAAATGCTATAAATCACCATTGATTAGAGAAATACAAATTAAAACAATTTTAGGTACCACCTCACACCTATCAGATTAACTAATATGACAGAAAAAGAAAATGATACAGGTTGGAGGGAATATGGGAAAACTGGAACACTAATGCATTGTTGGTGGAGTTGTGAATTGATTCAATCATTATGGAGAGCAATTTGGAACTATGCCCAAAGGGCTATAAAACTGTGCATACCCTTTGATTGAAGAATACCACTTCTAGGTCTGTATACAAAAGAGATTTTAAAAGAAAAGGAAAAGAACCTATTTATACAAAAATATTTTTAGTAGTTCTTTTTGTGGTGCCAAAGAATTGGAAATTGAGAGGATGCCTATGAATTGGGGAATGACTGAATAAGTTGTAGTAGATCATTGTAATGTAATACTTTGTGCTATAAGAAATGCCGAGAAGGATGATTTCAGAAAAATCTGGAAAGAATCAGAGGAACTGATACAGAGTGGAATGAGAAGAACCAGGAGAATATTGAATACAGTAATAGCAATATTGTACAGTGGACAACTATAAAGGACTTAGCTATTTGTAGGAATACAATGATGCAAGACAATCCCAATCCCAAAGGCTCATGATGAAAAATGCTAGCTACCTTCAAAGAAAGAACTAATGAGGCTGAAGCATACTATTTTTCCTTTCTATCTTTCTTTTTCTCCTTTTTCTTTTTTCTTTCTCTCTTTCTCTCTCTTTCTCTCTTTCTTTCTTTCTTTCTTTGTTTCTTTCTCTTTCTTTCTGAGTTTTCTTCCACAAACTGATTTATATGGAAATGTTTTCCATGATTGAACAAGTACAACCTATATCAAGTTGTGCAACTAATCGCATCCAAAGTATTCTTCAAATCATCAATTAACCTCCACTTGAAGATGTAGCCAAAAAAGAGCTCTGAATTAAGAGTTCAAAGACTTGAGTTGAAATACAAGTTCTGTCATTTATAGCCTCTGGGATCTGGGACAAATCATCTTACTTCTGTGGACCTCAGTTTGCTCATCTCTAAAATGAGGAGGTTGAACTGCATGACCTCAAAAGTCCTTCCAAACTCTAAATCTATGATTTTATCATCTTATCATGCAACCTCCATTGACAAGGAATTCACTACCTCATCAGTACGCAATTCAATTTTTAGACAGTTTTTATCACTAAGAAATTCTCCTTACCTTGACCCAAAATGGCACACTCTTTCTCTTTGCACATGAGGACATTGAGGCCCATACTGGCAAAGTAATTTGCCCAGCATCACATGAGTGAAGAATGGTAGAGCCAGGATTCACTGAGGAAGCTTTACTTGAATCAAATTATCTTTCTCTGCTGCTGGACTGAAAAAACAAGTTGATGCTAGCCTGGAAGTCAACCTTTTTTTTTTTTAAATCACAAAGAACATTTCTTTTCTGATTTGCTATCTAGGATACCCCCAAAATAAAAAGGCTCAAATATCTTGTAATGCCATAAAAACATGATTAATTCAGTCATTGATTCATTAGCATAACAAGATCTCATTAATTCAGGCCAATGTCATGGAAAAAGCTTATTTTAGTTAAAGAAACATCTGAAATATAGGAACTAAAGGAATGTAATTTTATTCCTTTAAACTTTATATTATAACTAGCACAAGTGCTTTCAAAGATGGCAACATGATTATTCTCCTAATCTTTCTGACAATCATTCCACCAATAGTACATGGCTAAAAATCATAGAACACTCTTGGCTCAGAAAAAAATTACCACAAGGATAATAAAAAGAGGTATTATGAATGTAAGTACTCTGCAGGGTCTTACCAATTATGGTAGGAGTAATAGTTGCTAGAGTCTCTGCCATATTGTCTGTCTTAGTTTTTCCTTAAAAATAAGAGAAGCTTTTCTGAGGACTTGATTTGTCTATGGGCCTGAGGCTTGAGCAATTGACATGGCTTCCAGTCCATGAGGGGAATAAAAGGGCCAGCCCATGTAGAGTTAGTATACCTCCAGTTTGATGAATGTCCCTCTGCTATACCAGGTACTATGTCTTCACAACACTCTACTGGCCAGACACATTGCCATATGAATTAGTGATGTATACTTACAGAGTATTCTTTTCATGCTATGGCTAAGTAATTCCTTTTGTTAACTGTTAGATGCTCTATGTATCCCTCAATTCATTCTTATTCCAAACCTGATTAATCAGAACAATTTGAGTTAGGTCTAGTTCACAACACCAATAATGATTCACCATGGAGGCAGGACAAAAAGAATATGGTGGTAAGAGCAATGGCTCTAAAATCAGATGACCTGGGTTCAGACCTTTTCTCTGATGTTTAATAGTTGTATAATCATGAGCAAGTTAATCAATATCCCTGAACTTCAGTTTCCTTATTTGTAATAGGTTATATTACAAGTACTAACTGGATGGCTTCAGAATTCTCATCTAGGTTAAGAGCTAAAATTTCATTTTGAATTGTATTAAAGACATTGAGGATATATATGATGGCAAGGGGACAGTAAACCACTCACCAAGCAGTCCTATGAGGACCAAAAAATAAATCAAATAACAACCATTTATTATGTTCTACCTATGTACCAAGCACTGTGCTAAGCTGTTGGGATATGAAGAAAGTAAAAAAAAAATGCCCTCAAAGAGCTTACATACTAATGGGGAAGGGAATCTGTAAATACATAGCCACATACAAGATAGTTAAAGAATAAAAATGTAGTGCCCATCACATAGTAAGAGATTCATAATGTTTGATGGTGATGGTGATGGTGATGGTGATTGTGATGATGATAAAACAAAGTTAACTTTAGAGAAGAAGGCTTCCTTTGTTGGAAGCACTGTGTGGTAATTGGTATCACAGAGATAGTAAAAAAAAAATGCTAGTGCTTTGGCTTTATGATGTGTGGAGGATTTATAGTTGTTGTTTTTTTGTTTGTTTGTTTTTAATGGCTGCCGAATGAACAAAATGAGGAGGTGTGGAGAAATTATATTCTCCACTCTTACTAATGAAGGCATGTATTCACCAAACTATTAAAATGTTTTGACTATCATAAGCAAGAAGCAATATGTAAGCTTTCCCCCTATGTTTGGTTCCATTCCCTCATCTAGGACAAATGTAACAAATTCTCTTCCTAATAATTTATTCTCTAACCTTCCAATTTCAGGCTTGCCCAGAATCAAAGTCTCTGTAGTTTTGATTCCACTGTCCCTCTCTCCCAGGTAGAATGAAGAATCAAGTACAAGAATGGAAAAGAAAAACACATAATCTGTTTCTGTAACTACCTCCACTTGTATCTTGTCTTCTCTGTTTCACATGAAGAATGATGTACAATGTCCTTTCTTGGAACAGGTAACATCCTCATGATTCAGTCTCCTCCAATCATCAAACGTTTTCCTGACATTTTGTTCTCTAAGACAGAAATGAAAGTGCCACCTTCCCTCATCCATTTGACTTCTTTAGATGGAGCAGAGTTTAAACTGAATCTATTGATCTATGCTTTGGTTGACTGGTTCCCTCATTCTACTACAGCCTAGTCTTAAGAGGCAGCTTGGTATAATGGATAGAGTGTTTCACTTGGAGTGAGGAAGTCCTAGGTTTGAATCTTACCTCAGGTACTTACTGACTGGTTGTGTGAGTCTGGGCAAGTCATTTTATCTCAATAGGCCTCAATTTCCTCATATGTAAAATGAGGAGGCTGGACTCAATGACCTTTAAGATCCCTTTCATCTCTAAACCCATGATCCCATGATCTTAGATTCCTTTATTTTAGAAAAATATCTTCCAATCAAACTTTATTAGAAACCACTGACCTCTTAGGATTCCTGTAATGTGACCACTCCTTGAAGGCCATTGGACCACCACCTAAGCTATGGACCAAGTGACATAAATGGACAGGACCTACAGCATGTCCCCAGGAATAGCTTTAATAATCATGCTGATGATCTTCATATAATTATTTCCAACCACTTCTTTGAGATTGTTCAAAGAGAGGAAGCTTCAGATGACAATTATTTCAGAAAGAGATTTCTCAAGTTGCTAATGTTTCTTACACACAGAAGAGAAAATTCATTGTAAAGAGGAAATTAAATGGCCTCCATTCCATTTGAGGAGCAAGAATTTGCCAGTACATCTCTACTACTCTCCAGGGGAGGGGTGCCCTAATGAGCTGACACACATCTATGACAAATTTCCAATTCAGCAGCTTACCTTTGGCAGCAAACTCTGCACTGCAAAGTTAGTGGAGGAATTACTGCGAGTGTCACAGTGTGATATGGTAGAGCCTTAGAGCTTCAACCAATTAGGGGTAACACATTTCTGTTAATGAAAAGGTGCTAGTGGTGATTGTAAATTAATATTTTCCGGTGGCTACACTTGCATTCAAGTGTCAGTATTGATAAAACTTTCCTTTCCCCCAGTTAATGCTAATGGATTCAGCAGCCCTATAAGCCTGATTATCTGTTAGCCAATTAAGATAAGCCTTGGATTTGTCCTAATGACTGTATTTATTGTCATTGGTAATATTGATATGTTTCGTGTTAGACACTAGCCAATATGTCATGTACATGGGAACAGTCCAGCAACTGAGAAACTATTGTAGAGAGTAAAGATGACAACTCTTCTATATAACAATAACAACAACAACAACAACAAATGCACATTCATCTTGTTAAAAGATGATCCTGTAATTTCTTCTAAGGAGTTCAAAGCATTCTTCATAGCTTCATAGGATTCTGAACTGGAAGAGACCTTAGAGATCAGCAAATCCAGACTGCTTATTTTACATGTGAGGAAACTGATGCCTAGAACAGCGAAATGACTCTCATAGTCATACAAGTAGTAAATAATGGTTATCTTTTATCCTCATAGCATATATGAAATTAAAGGTCAAACACTATTATTTGTGGTTTAGATAGTGGGGCATTGAGGCATAAATCATCAAGAGAGTTATGGCCCTCAAGTGGTCAATGTTAGTAAGATTGTCTGTAATACAGCATCTTTTGAACTTACTTGAAAAGACCTAGGTTTTAAATTATTTCCTAATGAATTCAGAGTTTACTTATGACAAATTTGTGCTCAAATTTGCCTATAGGGAACAGGAAGAGGAATAACTATATGATTTTGTACATGAGGCAAGGGATTGAAGGAGAGGGATGGTCACCAGAGAGATGAGTCCCATAGATCAGGGGGAGAAAGCCTACTTTGGAATACCTCATAGTAATTATGCTGATGGAGAACTGACTTTCACTAAGAAGGGGTAGATCAGTTATAACATAGCTGAGAAGAGAGGAAATTTGCCCCAGGACACCATATGGTTTCCAGTCTTTTAAAGTGAATGAAGGAGCAACCACTGCAGGGGGTTGGGGCGGGGTAGGGGGGACAAGTAAGCAATGGAGGAAGCACATTCCAGGTCATTATTGTAGATACCCTCTAAATTTCCCACTCTGGGGCAAAATCCTGATGGTTTCATATGAATTATGACTCTGTTCGTAGGTCCTATTCTTGAGACTTCTGTCATATTGGTGTTATATTCTGTCACTTAAACACCTCCCACATTTTTTTCTGGATATGATCAGTGAATTCTTTAAATCAGTGTAGAGGAGGATGTGTGTTTGTGTTTGTGTGTGTGTGTGTGTGTGTGTGTGTGTGTGTGTGTGTATTCAGAGCTTTTGGGCAGTTTGAGGTTTTTCTTGCTTTTCTCACATTATGATGTTCAGGTTTATTATTTATTTTTACTTGATATGTTCTTCTGGAAGGCTTATGATCCTTCTGTTATTTATACTCATCCTGTCTTAAGGATCAATGATTTTTTCTTTTTATATTTTGTATGTCTTTTAACATTATTGCTTTTTGCTTCTCTTCTTCTTGAATGTCTTTTTACTTCATTATATTTTTATCCCTAAGCTATAATCTTCTCTTTTACTTTTTTGGAAAGACCTACCAATGTGGATTCGATTTTTTCTGTGTTAGTAAGTATTTCTTTCATGTGAGGCATAAATTCTGTCCTTTGTTCCTATCTAACTTTTTTTGTCTCACTACTACAACATCGTTCTTGAACCATTTTAATTTTCTTGCTATAGTTCCATTTTCTCCTCTGAATCCACAGGATTCTGGGTTTCATCAGGTGTTGGTTAAATATGCTTTGTCTTAAAATGTTTATTTAGAGAAGTATATGATATTTTCAATATTCTGGTAGTCATTTTTTTCCTCCTAATTATTATGTTTTCTCTTTAAATTTATTAACTTTTAACTTTTAATTGAATTTCTTTCATCTAGTTATCTTTTTGGGGGGGGGTGGATGCTCACTATCTTATATTTCTTTGCTACTCACTTCCTGAAACCTTCCCCTTTGAAAGTGGGTTTATGTCCAAAACTAAACTTCAATGCTATCTCAGCCACATTCCTTGTGGGAGATTTACTTTACATTGGCCTAAGTCCCTGTCACAAATGACCTCTGTGGGGTTACATCTGACCCAATCTGAATTAAGTTCTCTTTACCTTCAGGTCCAGTGCAGCCATGCATGTTGGCCTTGTGCCCCATCTTTCCATTCTTTAATTCTCTAAACTGAATCAGGATCTGCTAATTTTCATAGAATTGGGGGAGAATGTTCCTTTGAAAGTTTCTGGAGCCTTTGGATTCTTTAATCCGAGGGCAGCCACCCCAGGTAGCAAGAGAACTAATCCTTCCCCTTTCTGTTCCTCCCTCTCCAACTCACATGATGTTCCTGAGCAAAGTCAATGTCCATTGTTCATTGCAACACAACTATGAGAAAGGGGCAGGTTGCTGCCAAAAATAGTCACCAGAGTAAAATGCCTGAATGGGTCCCAAAGCACAAGGGTTGGTTTCCCTCATTATACTTGCTTAGGGAGGCTAGGATGAATGGGAGAGGCTGAGTGAGCATCTTCAGATTTGGCATTCATAAGGTTATAATTTGTTTGAATTTTTGCTTTCTTATTATGTGAAAAGAAGCATAATTATTCTTACTTTGATAAATATTGTATGTATATGTGTCTGTATGAGTGTGTTGTGTGTCTGTATAGATTGAGTGAGGATTGGAGAAAAGAACAAGTCTTCCATCTTGTTGTTCATGTAACCTGAAAGTCAGACTCCTTCCACATTTATAAAGAGATGAGGGTGAAGAAGGGTTTAGAAGAACCATCAATGATCCCCCACATGCAGAAAGAAAACCCCAAAATATATGGTAAGGCCATATCAGGAACCAGAATTCAGGAATAGCAATTCTGTTCATTACAGGGAGGCTACACAACTGTGATCTTGCCTGACAAAATTTATTGTCTATTCTAAAGCAACAATACAAAGCCCTTTTTCTTTATCCCCAATTCTATTTTTTAATTTTTGACAAATACTAAATCTTAAACACATAAGAAAAGAAAAAAGAAACACAAACTTAAATATTAAACTTAAATATAAAATAAGAAAAGAAAAAACATGTTGTGTGCACAGAAGAATGTAGGAGAGGATTCAAAATATATAGCAATAAGTTTCCTTTTCAAGAAAGCCTATATATCAAATACTGAGCTTTATGTTGAAAATTGTTCATCTTTTCTTTCCTTCCTTGTAGGTTTTGTTCTCTGCTGTATACTTTTTATTTTGTTCTCCTCCCCTCCTGCCTCCACCCCTGTCACCCCTAGGCTACAATTAAGTGTGAATATATTTATATATATATATAGATATATACACATACATATATACATAAATAAACATATGCTTTCCCTAAGAAATTCTGCTCCTAATCTTTGTTTCTATGTTTGTAAGTATCTCTCTTTTCCTATCTCTCCTAACTTTACTTCTACTAGCTACTTTGCCCTCCTATTACTTAACCACCTCCAGTAATCCTTTCCTTATCCTCCCATTCCCCTAAACCTAAACACCCTTTTGTACACCCCTTGGACCTGTTCCCTCACCCTTCTCTCTAAAAATCACTCTTTTATCCTCCCATTCCTGTAGATCTAAACACCTTTCTATACCCCTCTTTTAACCTATTCCCTCACCTTGCCTTCTAAAGATCCCTCCTTTATACTCTCTCGCCTCCCTATTCCCTTAGAATTTTATTTCTTTCTAAATTTAGAAGACTTTTATACTCTTCTAGATGTACATGTATTTTTCCACCTTGAACCCATTCCCGATGAAAGTAGGTTTCCAGAACTAACAATCCCCCTCCTCCATCTAATTCCTCTGCATTTGTTCTTCCTCTGGCACCTCATTTGTATAAGATAATTACTCTTTTAGTTATTCTTGAACAGTTTTACTTTTTGAAGTCATATCACATTCAGGGATAAACCAATCTTTCTTATAAGCTACCTAATTACTAATAACAATCTTAGACTTAGGTTTTACATTTTACATGCATAAAAAGTAAACAGTCTATCCTTGTTGAGTCCCTTGTAATTGGTCATTGGTATGTACCTTATATTTCTCTTGGCTCTGGTATGTCAAATCTTCTATTAGGTTCAAGTTTTTTTTTTTTTAAACAAAGTCCTGAAAGTCTGACAATTCATTAAATATTCACTTTTTTTCATTCAGAATTACGCTTAGATTTGCTCAATTCTTTTACTCTTTGATATACAGAACTCCAAGACCTGCTATCTTTTAGTGTCTCCACTGTTAGATCTTGTGTGATTCTAACTGTGATACCACCATATGTAAATTGTTCTTTTTCTTATTGTTCCTAATATTTTGTCCTTAATCTAGGGATTTCAGAGCTTGACTATAATATTCCTGTGAGTTTGCCTCATAGAATCTCTTTCAGGTGGTGATCCGTGGATTTTTTCTATTTCTACTTTCCTCTCTTGTTCTAATGCTTCAGGACAATTTTCTTCAATTATTTCTTGTATTATTGCATTAAGATTCTTTTTTTTATCATAGCTTTCAGGTAGTCCAACTATTGTTATGTTTTCTCTTCTTATGTTTCCTATTCTCCAGATCAGTTATTGTGTGTGTGTGTGTGTGTGTGTGTGTGTGAGAGAGAGAGAGAGAGATGTTTCACATTCTCTTCTATTTTCTCATTCTTTATATTTTGTCTTTTTATTTCATCATCTCTTATAGCACTGCTAGCTTCCCCTTGCCCAATTCTGATTTTCAAGAAATCATTTTTTTCCTTAAGATTCTGGATCTCCTTTTCTAATTGTTTTACTTTCTCTTCACAATCGTCTTGTTTTTCTTGGATTATTCTTATTTTTCTTTTTAGTTTTTCCCTCAATCTCTCTCATTTGATTTTTAAAGTCTTTTTTAAGTTCTTCAATGAATAATTTTTGGGCAGGTGACCATTTGACATTGACACAGTATGAGCTTTGGACTCCTCCCCATTTGAACTTTACCATGAATGGTTTGGCTAAGGCATCTGTAAAGAATCCTTTTAACTGTCCTTCGATAGTGATCCTCATTGTCTGTACCTGGGCCACCTTAGAAGGTCACCCCTTGATTCCTTCTAGACCTACTCATTAACCGCTGTATATAAGTGTCCATCTTACCCCCATTAGTTTGCTCAGATTCCTTAAGAGTCTGGCCTACTTCTACTTGTGAAACAGTAAACCTTGTCTCTGGCTGAAAGAAGGCCTCAGTTGAATTCTTTTGAGGCAGGACCTGTGCCTTTTGCCCTTGAATTTCAGGGTCCCAAGCACCCCTAACTTCAACAACATTACTCTTTGGGGTAGAAGAAGGTTTCTTTGCTTCAGTATCCTCTTTTGAAGATGAACCAAGGTCTTCTCTATTCCCATAATAGCTCTCTATGGTTGGATTCTTTCTCCTTTGCTTGTGCTTTTTTTTTTTGGTAATAGTTTAGTTTTTATAATCACCACTAGTCCTGTGGTATGGGAAATGGTGCCTCTGGTCCTTTTCAGTTCTCCTCTCTGACCTTGAACTCAAACCAAGACCTCCAGTCTCCTGTAAGTTCCCACAGCCAGCAGCAACCTGCCCCACTGCTTCTGCACTCACTGAGCAGGTGCTGGTTCCTTTTTGCCGCCGCCCCCTCCCACGTCTCTGCAGCATAGCTGGATCTGGTATTCCTTGTCAGCAGAGGTTCCCTAGATCTTCCCCAGCTTAGATGCCCAACTCCCCTTATCTTAGGGGTAAAAGTTCCAGTGGCTGTGGTAGAGGCAGCTTCCAAATCTTGCTACCCTTAGGGCTTACTGCTAGTTGTTTAAGAGGTCGCTAGCCTGGAGGTGTTTACTCTTCACTGGGAGGAAACCTTGTCCTGGGATTTTTCTTTAGATCTTCTCTTGTTGTCCTAGGAGGACCCCTGTTCTGCCTCTACTCTTATTTATTTTCACTGCTCTGTGTTTGCCCTGAAGTGCTATTTTATCTCTTTTGTGGATGAAAATCTTGAGAGCTTGAAATTTTCTGACCTACTCCACCATCTTCCCACAATCTTCTCTCTATCCCCAATTCTTTATCCTCCATTCCCAATTGTGACCCAATACTGGTCTAACAATATAAGAAAAGACCAGAAGCATACTTTCCTCTCTTCCCCTTCCCAGGAGCCATGGCAGTAGGTAACATCCTCCCCACCATGAAGTAGACCATCCAACTCTTATGTGGCAGTGGGTAAATTGCCAATTAATTTATGGAATTATAAATTGTGACTAAAGGAATAGGACAACAAGGGTTTTGGGTTCAGTGGGGGAAAGGCAAGCCCACACAGTTTTTGAATACTCACTGTGAAAGACCACGATAGCAGGAAACAGAGAGTAATGCTTCAATTGCACTTTAATAAGGAACAAAGAGCACAGAGGCAAACAGTACTGGGGTACAAAGGCAAATGGCATGGGGTTGGAGGAAGGAGAGATGGAGGGAGGCAAGGAATATGGAGAAGAGAATGGCAAGGGGGAGAGGTACAGAGAGTCACTAAGGTAACCATGGAACAGAGTTGAAAGCACTAGGGCAGCATGAACCCTAACAACATATGGTGGGGGAGGGGAGAGGTAAGGAAAAGCAAGTATTTGAGGACTGATTTTTAAAGTTTATTTGCAGGGAAGAGGGACAGATTTTACTCTGATCTGGGTCACTTTGGGGTTAGTTCATTAACAAATCCACGTAATCTCAAAGTTATCAGCAATACCTTACAGGTGGCTCATTAACATACCATGTGCTGGTGTTCTGGTTTTACTGAGTACTCAGGAGCTTATAGACCACAGGGCCCTACAGTAAGGCCTAACTGGCTTCCTCTATTTTAGCACATAACCTCAGGATGTGGCCTTAGCTAATTTATGTGACAGTTTCCACTGGCTCCTATGCTCCCTTAATTTATGAGACAGTTAGCAAGTAACTACTCTCTTAATTTATGGGACAGTCTGTAAAGTGACTTTCAGGTTCTCTTTTGCAATCTTAGTCACTACTGTTGATATTTTATACTAATTACTTACAAACTTACTTACAATACTACCTATAAGGAGTGATGATCATCAGGGAGACCAGAATGAGTTACAATTTTAATACAGTGAGTATATGTATAAAACATCCCAAGTTTCTCAACATCTCACTTCTTGATACATTCCATAGGTGATACAACATAATAGACCTGGACCCAGAGCTAGGAAAATCTACCTTCAAATCCCGATTCTGTGATTTATTATTAGCTATCTTGCCATGGGAAAGTCACTTAACATTTCTGAGTTTCAGTTCCTTGCTATGTAGTAAGGACAGAGCATGTAGTGCTTACTGGTACTACATGATAGTTATAAGACTTTAATGAGAAAATGTACATTGAGTTCTTTACAAATACTAAAGTGCTATATAAGCATCAATGATTATAATTGCCTTCTAAATGGTAGCAGAAATGAGTACTCCAGCTAGGGCAAGAAGGATCATGATTTGTACTAACCTGGTATTTTAAGGAGATTTACTTTCCTTTGTTATTGCTTTTTTATAATATCACATTTAAAAGATAAAAAAATGAATATGCAAGTTATGGTGATGATATTTAAAGGTGGAACTTTTGGGAGGTTTGGGCTTTACTTTTCTTTTCTTTTTTTAAAACATTTATTGATAAACCACTGATTTCCCACCTCCCGTTGTCTCCTTCTGTCACTGCCCAGCTGGTCTATATTTCCTGCAAACACCACCAGAAATTCCTCCTAGGAATTTAGAGAAGCCCCCACTCAGGCTGGGTCCCTATGGCAGCTGGTGGTGATAGATTCCACTATTTCAAAAGTAATAACTACCACTCTTTGTAATCAGTCAAAAATCTTGATAGAATAGGGATATCTGATATTAGCTGACATCAAAGCACTTCACATCTAGTAACTCATTTGATTACACTCATATCACTGCCATCCTCAGATAGCTCCATTGTACCTACGTATGCAAGATAGGATTCAATGCCAATCTGTTCCATTATTTTAATGTTTCTCGTAGACTTGCGCCTCTATATTCTGAAGCCTTCGTCTCTTCTCCCCTTTTCTGTCATCCTCCGAGTTCTTATCCCTTTTAAGTTTTTACACCATCTTGCTACAGTTGGTTTGAAAGCACTCTCTTTAGCTCCTGCCAGCTGGAAATGTCCTTCAGTGCAACCCACTAAATCCCTACCTCTTTAAAAAATGAACTGCATATTGTAAATGAAGTCGATGCAATTCTGCTGTGTGTTTTCTAACATTTTGATTTGTGCCTGTGATTTCCATTTATTTTAGTGACCACTAGATCTTTTGGAATTGTTACTTCCAAATAAGGGCCAGCAGGCAGCATGAAAAAAGAATGACAGCATGGAATGCCTCCTTCGCATTTCTGTAAAGAGAACTGACATTTACAAAGTACTGTAGGTTTCCTTTCACCAAGGATCCCAGAAGAATTCATAAAATAGATTTAGCGTATTTCCCTTTCTGCCAAGTATGTAAGGGCCTAAGACAAATGCTTATTGTTGAAACTTTTTGGACAATAGGAGGAAGGCCCTGCCATTACTAATCCTACATGTTGGAATTGTTAATGAGGAGATCTGGGCATGAACTCCTAAAAGTGGTACTAGGTAAGAGGGAGTTAAAAGTTGAATATATACATCCCAAGTACAACCCCTAAGGTAGGCTGTTACCATGGTGATACAGCCTGAATATTCCACTTGATACCTTCCTTCCCCAGGGCCTGTCCCTGCACCTAGAGAAAGTAGTTCCCCATCTCTCTATCTTAATTTTCAAAATATGCTTTCCCATTTCTCCTCCCAAGGGATATCTCAGGTTTAACTCTTAGGTCATTTTTTTTTTTTTTGCCCTGGGATGAATGGATTATCATTATATGGACTTGGCAAGGTTAACTTTTGGGTGTAGATATTTTAATTATTTTTAGATATTTTATCCAAATGCTCTAAGAGTAGACAAGCTATCTTCATTTCCCCGAAAGAGAAATGCCTCTTTTGTTTGTTTAGAGAAAAATGTTGAACTTGGTCAAGGAGTTAGGGTTTAGGTTGTAATTAAGTGCTCAAGGATTACAGGCTTGAACAAATCAATTGACACCACCACCACCCACAGCCTTGTTTTTGCCATATGTAAAATAAAAGTCAAATGACATGAATTCTAGGGTCCCTTACATCTCTAACAATATCCAAATCCACGAAAGAAATTCGCAGAAAGCTGAATAGGGAAATAAGTTTTTATTAGAGAAAAGACTAGAACTAGAAAGAAAATGAGGGGAGCACTATGTTAAAGTAAGAGTGCTGGATGAGCAAATTAGTGGACTAGGTTTCAATTCTGATGATGTCTTCTTATTTTTTTTTATTAACAGTAAAGCATTGGGCAAAATATTTACTCTATTAGCTTCAGTTTCCTCATCTATTAAAAAAAGAGAGAGAGAATATTGGACTAGATGATCTCCCAGATCTCTTCCAGTTCTAAATCCATTGGATTCTAAATTTCTTGTGGGCAATGACTCTCTTTTGCCTCTTTTTGTATTTCCAGTGCTTAGCACAGGATCTCAAGAGACTCTCTGACCCCATACTTTGCAGATACAGGAGGTCACTGGGTGAGGAGCATTGCATATATTTTTAGATTATTTTGACATATTGATCAATTTTGCTGATTTTTTCTTTCTTTTTTTCCCTTTTTTTTTTTCTTTTAAAGCACTATTTGTTAAGTGGAATGATGGCTCTTTGGGAAGGAGGATGAGAGAGGGATACTGGGAGAAATTCTGAGTGTGAAAGCAAAATATAACAATAAACTACATTTTGAAAGAGATATGGGGATACAAAAAGGATATTAAATTTGAAATTATTTACTTTCAAATCACAATGACATTATTTGAAATAATAGTTCATTTTCTACACAATTTTTAAGTTTATTTAGCATTTTTCAACACAACCACCCTATGGTAGTTAGAACACATTTATCATTTCTATTTGCAAATAGAAAAATGAAATAGATAACTGATTTACTTAAGGTCACACAGCTAGCAAGTAGCAAATCTTATACCCAAATCCAAGTCCCCTTGCTTCAAATCCAGTGCATATTCCAAGATATCACATTCCTTCTCTGTAAGCAATCTCAATTCAATTGATCCTGTTTTAGGAAAAGATTTTAATTCATTTCTAACCTATCTTTGGTTCACATGCAATGCAGAAAGAAACTGTATTAGCTCATACTATGATGAGTAGAGCTAAGAAGAGCTGACTCTGTGCATATATGCATGCTGGGAAATCAGCCCTAGCTATAAAAGACTGAGCAGGAGAAGTTCAGAGAAGAGCTCTTAGGGAAAAGGGAAAGTAGATTCATAGTATCTAAGAGGTAGAAGGTACTCTAGGTGTTATCCAGTCCAATCCCTACCTGAAGCATAAATCTTGAGTTTTTGGTCAAGAGTGATGAAAGAAAGGTGGAAGATAGGGATAACTGCTTATAAAAATCAGTTTGTGATAATCGGGGCTTTCCCAGAATAAATAATATTTCTTTCACCCTAAATATACATCTGATGTACCAAATCCCCTAAGCTTCCTAGAATTTTCATGATAATGTCTTGACATTCCAGTAATAATTTTCATTCATCTCAGCGTCCATTAAAAATTCAATGTTTTCCTAAACTCACTGCCCAAATTCTGAGTGGGGCTTATTCTTTCTCAAGCCCCCTCTGCTATCCTGCCACTTCTCTCACAGCAGATGGCCTTGCCTCCTACTTTACTGAGAAAACTGAAGCCCTCTTCTGCATACATTAAAACCCTTCTATATCTATTCCTGTCTCCAGTTTCCTTATTTCTATAGTCCCTGAGAAAGAGCCGCCCTTCTCCCTTCCAGGGCTAACTCCTCTATTTATGCCTTAGATCCAACCCCTCAAAGTTCTACCTGGAGCTTAGCCCATAGATACTTTCTGCTCTCTGATACTCAATCTCTCCCTATCTATTTCTTCTTTCCTCCCTGAATACAACAATGCTCTCATCTCCCACATCCATAAATACATACTTCTTTTGACTCTTTCATCCACTCAACCTATTGTACTGTAAATATTTTCCCTTTCACTGCTGATCTTTTAGAATTATACTCACTGACTCTATTTTCTTTCCACTCAATATTATTAGCATCTTGTATTATGTTTACTTGCTTTTGTTGAAAACTCTTTTCTTCTTTGTCTTCCATGACACTGCTCTCTTCAAGTTTCTTCCATGTCTAACCACTCTTTGTTCTCCTTTGAAGAATCATCAACAATCATCTACCACTAAAGTACGGGTGCTTTCCAAGGTTCAGTCTTCACATGTCTTCATATACCCTCTCCATTAATGATCACAACCATTTCCATGAATTAACTTATCATCTCTATCCTGAATTACTCAATTTGTTTTTCTCCCGAAATCCAGCCTCCTTGGTTCATAGCCAAGGCAGTCTAGTGCAGGCCAAAGAGCACTGAGAATCACAACATGCAGTCAGTCAATAAACATTTATTAAGTACGTATTATGTGCCAAGCACTATGCTAAGTTCTGGGGATACAAAAGGAAACAAAACAATAGTCCCAGCCTTCAAGGAGCTCATGATCTAATGACTGAGAAAAAAATAAATGTATACGAACAAGGTCAATATAAGATAAATAGGAAATAATTAAAAGATGAAAGGACTAGAATTACAGGAACTGAGAAGGGCTTCCTATAGAAGATGGGATGTTAATTGAGATTCAAAGGAGGTCAGGAAGCCAATAGGCAGAGAACAGTAGGAGATGAGCCCAGCTCAAAGACAGGGCAAACATGAAAGCAGAGACTTGCAGGATTCTTGAAACAAGTATGATCTTCCACATCTGATCAGCCCCTATTTAGATACAATAGAACAAGGAGAAGGACACAAAGAAAAAAGAGGCCATCTCTTGCATTGTGTGAACCAAGAGAAGCAAGAACTACAAAAGATGGTAGGGCCTATTCCCAGCCATCCTGTCTAAAGTGAACTTGCATTTACATTCAGATTATATAAGGGTTAGGATGAAACAGGGCCTATCTATCCCATCCAGGAGTGAAAAAAGAAAACCAACAACTAGAAAAATAGATCTATTAACCAACAAATAACTAACCTAGAAAACAGACTGAAGAGAGATAATTTAATAATCTTTAGATCCTTTATAAACATTTCTGAACAATTTTTTTCTTTTTCTCTTTCTTTCATTTCTTTCTTCTATTTTCTCTTTCTTTCTTCCTTCTTTCCTTCCTTTCTTTCTTTCTTTCTTCTTTCTTTCTTTCTCTTTCTTTCTTTCTTTCTTTCTTTCTTTCTTTCTTTCTTTCTTTCTTTCTTTTGTTCTTCCTTGCCTTTTTTCTTTTCATTTTTAAGACTTGGACTCTCAACCACACTAGAACTGTAGTGGCCAATCTCACTATTGATTGGCACAACAACTTTGGCCTGCTCTATATCTCTCTTTGAATAGGGTTTCATTCAGTTTCAGAAGCCTAGATCTTTGCCACTAATTGTTTTATTGTTAAGCCCTTGGTGAGATTTCCCTTCCCTCCCTTCCAAAGCCTGGGCCTCGCCTTTTTGATATGCATCTTTCCTCCCTGGGCCCTGAAAAGAAACTGGCTCCTGTTTGTCCCTCTTTATCTCCCTTTGAAAGCAAACTTCTACCCTCCAGCTCCCTTCATTATCTATTCTCATTGTTTATTCAAATCTCTCAGACCTTCCAAGCAGAACTCTCACCTGGACTCTTTTTCCCAACCACCTCCCCCATTAACTGGCCATTCGATTGTTTTACCTTCCTATGGCCCTTGGCCATCCTAGCTAGGCACCAGGAGGTCCAGGACCCCGGAGTTCTGTTCACCCCAGCTTACTAGCCACTCCCATCCAGATCTCCTTAGACCCTTCCTCCAGTCACTCCAAACTACTTGGCCACTCCTAGATCTCTCCCACGGTCTTTCTGTACTTAAGATTCACCTTAGCCCCCGTTCAGATGCTGAGCATCTCACACCCAAAAGGTTGAGACTGTCTCATGCCCACTCATCCCTATGGGCATCACCTGGCCTCCCCCATTTAGAAGCTGAGAATCTCTCAAGCCCAGAGGCTGAGACTCTCATGCCTACTCATCCTCATGGGCATCACCTGGCCTATATATGATTTATCTTTAATAAACTTTTTCTCTGACTGGAAGAAGATTTGGGTTGAATTCTTTCAGGCAAGACTGCATTGCGATCTGGGGGGTCCCAGCACCCCAAAACCCCTACAACTTTTCATCTTGGGCTGGTTTATCCCTCTTTTGGAAACCTGGTGCCCTCCTTCCCTAGGCTCAGGGGCTTACTATATTGAGACTTGCAAAGTCACGACATCACCTTCCCCCTGTCATGGTCTTCTTCAAGAATGAAGGACGAACAACAATCAACACTCTGTGAATAGTAGTAGCTGCACTACTGTGGACTCAACTGGTCAGTTGCAGGTGGACAACACATTTCCTTCCCTGATTGCTTCCTTCCTTCTCTTCCCTTCCTCCCTGCCTCTTTCCCTCCTTCTCTCACTCCTTTCTCTCTCTCTGTCCACATAGGGAGTCATATTCCTTACCTGCAGGGTCTCCACCTAAAGGAATATATATTGTGATCACTGAAATCTCTCAAGATATCTTGAGGTTTATCATTTCTTACTGGACTAGATTTCTTTTTTAAGAATCATGCCTTAAAACCAAATAACTCCTGCTTCCTCTATTGGCCAACAATAGGTCCCAGCCCACATTTCATTTGGTCATTGTTTGGGCTCTGATGGCTCTGAGTGAGTGTAAATAGTAATTGTTTCTGTTTTGGCCAGAATCCCTGAGGATTTTACCCTCCCAGATTTATTTCTTTTTTTTTCTTTTTTGTGTAGGTAAAAGAGACCATTCTTTGTCTCATTTCTTACCTAGCCTTAATCACTGAATGGGTATTGTCTCTGTGAAGCTGAGACCTGGCCTAAGTTTCCCACTGCATCTGGGGCTATCTCCAGCCATTTTGATCTATATCTTGCCACTAAACCTAGATGGCTCAGCATAAGAGAGTGAGGCTGGTGACTTTGCACAGCCCTGTCTCACTTAAATCCAATTCACTTGCAAGTCATAATATCACCTTCCTGATGTCTTGTTCCTTTTTGAGAATGAAGGGCAAACAACAACAAGAACAACATATCTTATATATATAGGATTTGTTGTTGTTATCATTGTTATTGTTTTCTTTTTTTGTATGGTGTCTTCCCCATTAGAATGTGAGCTCCTTGAAGGCAGGGATCATGTTGTTTGCTTTTTTTTTCATTTGCATATCTTAGCACAGTACCTGACACATAATCAGCACCTGATAAATCTTTGTTTATTCGATAATAATAATTTCTACAAAACAGTATAATATTAAAGGGAGGATCTTTTAAGAAAAAAAAAGATTTTTAAGAATTCCTGTGCTTTTTTTAAATGAGATTTGGGTAGAATCTTTGAAAGGCAACCATGGAAGAAAAGAGAGATTTCTAGCAAGGTAAATACATTTGAAGAATTGAAAGAGAATACCTTGATTACAATGTGCTTATATTTTAAGAGGAAGAGGAGAGATAAGTGTCCACTCAGAATTGCATTGTCTTCAATAGTCTCAGAAGAAGTTAAGAGAGACAAAAAGGGTAGTCAGTAGAACAGTATGAGTAAAGTTCCTAATGCAAGAAAATATAAACTGTTTAAGTTCTGCTCACTTTTCTCTATACCACTTCATAAAAGGTTTTCTAATTTCTTCTGAATTGTTCTTTTCATCATTTCTTATGGCACAATAATAGTCCAATGCATTCATATAAATAGTACTGCCAATATAAGTTACTCTAAGATATCCCAGATATTTTTAACACAAAATGAACCAATAACAAGGCTTATTTACTTGAATGATATATTATGTGTGCAAATAAAGTTGAGAATTCCAATGATTTGGATTTGTTTCCATTAACCACTACAATTCTCAAGGTTCCCAGGACCAGTGGCAGTAGATATCTAGTAAGAAATTTGTGCTTAGTTTTAAAGGCATGCCATTAACAAACCTTTCCTTCAGAGACTCCATGATCCAAGCAACCCTAGGTATTGAAAACCAACTCTAAAAATTTCAACACTTTGATTCTTAAAGGAACAGTACTCTAGAACCCATCAGAGGCAATTTTCTGTTATGATCTAATGTACCTAGTTTATGTGTGCAAGTCATAGTCAGAAACCAGTGGACTCTGCACAAAGATATTCATTGACTTGACCAAAAGACCAGGAATGCTGTAGAAAATATAGAACAGCCCATACACTCATGAGTAGAATCCATAGCCTGTTTCACTCCTATATCTGTCCTTGTGATTGTTGACTGGCTTCAATCTTATGCTGGGGTTCTCATCTGGCCTATATACTGATGGATCTTCAATTAGAAAAATTTCTGCCCCATAAACCCTACTATCTTTCTTTGAATGGTACCAGCATCACAGGCCACCAAAGAGATATCTAAGACTAGGGCCAGAAGTTTAAAAGATTGGCTTTCCAGTTTAATACCAGGACTTGTGTTTTGCTTCAATTGCCTTCTAGAACCCAGAAAAACAAAGTAAGATTTTAGGGGAAGTGAAATACTATAGCCACAAATTCATTTAAATAAGGAAAGGTTGGGGAGTAAGGGAAAGGGGAGTCCCTTTTGGTTTTTAGCCTTCTTTCATTAGCATAATAATCAAAGTTATTTGTCTGTTTTTTCTAATTGTCATTTTCTAAAGCACTAAGGGCTAGGATAGGAGGAGCAACACAGAAGAATGAGGAGGCAGCATGTGGTCTGAGAGGCTAGGCTAGAAGAGATCTGGGGAGGGAAGGGAAGGTTCCAGACAACTTTCCATCCAAACATATGCCTGGAGGGGCAAGAACAAGGGCATGATAGGAAATCTGGGAGAGGTGGAGAGTAGGACACACTAAAGTGAAGGGTGAGGAGCCAAAGACAAATTTTACTATTTTCCTATGTAAGAATTCTTATGGTTTTCACAGATACAGGGATTTCACCTCCAAAACCAGAAATGGGGATGAAATCTTATTTCTTTTTGCAAAGTAGCTATTTTCAATGAACAGATAGCAAGTCAACTGATAAATTTGCTACATTATATACATTACTATAAATCAGATCAATACAAGAATGCCAGACAGTTCAACCTTGCTTACTGGGAATAAGAAGAATATGTGCTCTGCAGTGAGAAGCTCTGTGAAGGGTTTTGCAGGAATCCCCCATTGTATCTAAGACTTAAATCCAAACCTGACCACATCAACCTAAGCGAGGAACTTGAGAGGGGGAGGGAGTTGTGTCAATAGTACATACTTCAAACATTCATGCTCTTGGTTATCATGTAGATCTTACACTGCACTGTTACAGTAGCTTCTCAGTATTCCCTTTTGACAGGAAGAAGAAAGATGAATTTCTTGAGACTTCAGAAGTTACCACGTTCAGGAGAGATTTCTGGCCAAATAACCTTGACCAGAGCTGATCATAGGATTATAGATTTAGAGCTAGAAGGGAATTTAGAGGCTATCAAATCCAACTTCATTTTACAAATAAGAAAACTGGGGCCCAGACAGGCTAAGTGACTTGACCAAAGTCACATAGCTAGTAAGTGTCTACGTAGGTGCTTATTAAGTTCTTACTCAAGAGGACCTGAGAAGGCCTTCTCTCCTTCCCTCACCAGCCTGCCACATAATAAACAATATATGTTTGTTGATTGAATTACTATTTGTTATTCAGAGATGCTTGAAATTCATTGTAAGACTTGTCCCAATGGACCAAAAACATATAAAAAATAAATGCTGGTTAACTTAAAAAGTGAATTTTAAAATACCAATAATCTTAGAACACATTAACATATTAAGCCACCTCTTTTCAACTAATCCCACCTAGATGACTGCTGGCAGTAAGGCAATTACATTTTTCAGCAAGCAGAAGGTAACTATAGAAGAAAGACTATTGAATCAATGTTCAGAAGATCTGAATTAGAGTCACAGCTCCATCACCAAATACCTATGCGATTCTGGAGAATTCACTCTCTCTCTGACTTTCACTTTTCTCATTCATAAAACAGTGACAACAATCCTTGCTTTACTTACAACCCAGGGTTGTGAAGACCAAGTGAGATAATGAATATAGGTGACAGTGGAGAAATCTTGTAATTTTACCTATATAAATGACAAATCAAAAAGCATGAATTGATTGATGTATTCCTTTTCAAGATGACTGAGAGGTGGTTAGAATGGAGAGGGGGATGGGATGGGTGTAGATAGTGTGACTGATTAGTCAGGGATGCCATCAAAGGAGAGATAAGTAGTAAGAAGGAAGGCTATATCAAAGTTACCAGTTTGCCCATTTCTGCCCATAACAGGCTGATTTCTAGGGAACTAGAATTGGAGTCAGGAAGACCTGGATTCCAATACTGTCTCAGATACTTACTAGCTGTGTGATCCTAGTAAAAAGTCACTTAATATTTCTGTGATTTAATTTCTTCATCTGTAAAATATGTTTGTTGAACCTGATGGCCCTCTGTGGCTCTTGGTCTGTGTTCAATGATTTTAAAATTAAACCCTCTCCACCTCTATGCATCCAGAAGTACTATTTTCACTATCTTGAACTTTATCTGGGAGAGGGGTGGGTGGTTGATGAGACTCAGCACTTTAAAAATAAAATAAAACTTGCCAAAATACAAATAGGTTTGTTCAAAGAATTGTTCAGGCTCAGAGGCCATGCCTTACCATCTGAGAAAATAAAGTTTATAAATGAAGACTGTGAGAGGATGATGGTCCTCGTAAAAGCCTCAGAAACCTAGGGTTTCTTGTCAGTGTATTTATGTGACCCTTCCTGAGTACTAATTATCTGTTATTTTTAAAGTTGTTATCTTAAAGGATGGTTCTCCCATTTGTTCAATTATTGGTGGGAACAAACAGCTTCCAGAAAGATTCTTGGAAAATATCCTGGATTCCTGTATTCCAAATCTGGTCACTTCATTCTCTGCCACATTTGTCACATTTCATGGGATTTTGAGTTGAAAATCTCTAGATATTGGTATCTAACTAGCTACTTTGAACAGATGAAGAAAATGAGGAGCAGAAAAATCATGACATTATTTGTGTGAGTTGGTTAAGAGCAGAGAATTTGAATACAGGGCCTCTGACTCCAAAGTTTGATAAAGGAATATGCACTATGGCTCCCCACAATTAACACTCCTCAGGATGAATTTAGACTGATACAAAGTCTCTTGAAAGTATGAAGTTTATCTTAACTACAGTAATAATAACAAAAATACAATTGAGCAGGGGAGTTGTGGAAAAGTGCATCAGTACTGGAGAAGGAAGAGTTTAACCTCCAAGAATCTAATACATTGATGCTTTTTTGATAAAAAAAAAAAGCAAAAATTCAGAAAGGTATTAATTCCACTAGGATGACACACTGATTACATAGGCCAGAATTTAAGAGATCTTCATGATTCTGAAAATTTCATGAAATTTCTATTCAACAAGGTGGACAAAACAAGTAATCCCTGTAGGATGAATTATTCTCTGTCTCCATCTCAGTTTCTCTATCTCTATGTCTCTCTGTATCTCTGTCACTGTCTCTGCCTCTCATTCTCTCTCTCTCTCACACACACACACACACACATCTTATTGTTTTACTTATTCAAGATCACATTTAAAAATAGTCTGTGTAGGCAGAAAGTTCACTTTTCAGTAAATTAAAAATTGATACTGTGCTTCTATCTCTCACTTTGAACATTTGAATAAATCTATAGCTCACTTGCTTTCATGGATCTGTGATTTCATTGATTTTATGTTGCCTCCAATGATGCAGCTCACAATTCATCCTTCCCTTCCCATTCTCTGGGACCCTTGACAAGAATTATATAGAGAATCTATAGCATTAAACTGCAAATAATTGTACTTCAGACCTTCCTGGCCTTAGCTTTCATATGCTTAGTGGTTTGACCTTTGATTATGCACCTATTGGATATAAACTGGGAGAAAAGTTTCCTACAATTCTCTTCCTTGACTCTCCAGTGAATTTGAGGTCATGACAAAATGTACTAGATATTGGTTGCCACATTCAGCCATATGAAATGCCCTCTCACTTGCCCATTAGCCAGATATTCTCTGACACATATGGACATAAACTCCATTATGCTTGACCCTTGGGTCAATCTTAGAAGCAATAACTAAGGTGAGGCACTGTGGACTTTGTTCCAAGGCCCAAAATTTAGAGGCCACTGATAACATCACCTGGGGACACACTTCCTCCCCTAGCAGTAATCCCTCTCTGTCCCCTCTGTTCCTTGCCCACTTCCCTATAACAGCCAAACTATCAACATAGGAATTTCTCAATATTCTGGGAGTCATGTTTCTTCTCCACCCTACTCTACCCTCTAGTAACCATACCTTGGCTGAATTTGCCCTCTTCTCATTTCCACCTTCCATCCTTTTGCCTTGGACACAAAAAACTTAATTATGACTGAAAAGTTCAAGACAGTTCTGAACTGTGCCAATATTCTTCATCTAATTTATCTCTGCTCTGACAAACCCTGAGTTATTGTTCCTCTTTCAGTAACAAGTAATGGCCCTAACTGGAGTAATTTTGTTCATGGGTTTTATTATTAGGCATCTCTAATTAAGGATGGTGATAAAGGCCTTCCCAGGATATTGGTACTTTGAAAATAGAATTCCATAAGCTCTGAAGCCAGTATAGCAAATAAGATTTGGAGTGGAACAACTTAAAAGATTACTTGAAGGCAGCTAGGTGGCATCGTCAATAGCTAGACTTGGAGTCAGAAAGACCTAAATTCTAATCCTGCCTCAGTTACTTAATTAGCTGTGTGACCATGGGCAAGTCTTTTGACCTAATTCAGCCTCAGTTTCTTCATCTGTAAAATGAGGTTAATAATAGCACCTACCTCACAAGGTTGTTATGAGGATCAAATAACATAAGTAAAGGTTCTTACAAGCCTTAAAATTCTTTAAAATGGTAGTCATTATTATTAATAGATTAGGAGGCAGGACATTGGGTTTCAGGTTCTGGCCCCAGTGTTCCTATGTGACCTTGGTCAAGTCACTGCATTTCTCTGTGCCTCTGCTTTATCTCCCCCACAGGGCTGTTTGCAAGAAAGGCATTTATAAACCACAGATGCCTCCACAAATGTAAGCTATTTTTATCATCTTTACCTTTAAACATGAATTTCCCTGCATGGGAGTGCTAAGCAGACAGCAAATAGCCCATTCGTCCTCAGTCCACTTAGGGCAGCTTTTCAGAGCCAAAAGCTGACTACTGCTTACATTGATGCTGAGGACAATGACAAAACAAAAGAGTTTTTAACCTCCACTTAATGGGGTTCCAGCATATTCCCCAAAGAGCAGGCTTTCGGGAATTCGGTTCTAAGAATGCCCCTCCTGCTGGGGGAATTAATTGGTATTTTCTCGACTAAATGAAGAATACACTTCATACAGGAAAGGAGCATGATAGAGGGTTAGGGAGGATAGCCTGCAAGACATGTTGGGAAAGACTGTGGTTTTTGCCAAATGTCCTTTCCAGACTCTTACCACAAATGCTAAAGTGCCGCACAGCTGGAAGATATAACACTGATGCGATGTGACATGCAGAGACTGCATTTCAGACCCTGCTGACTGACCTATCATCCCCTTAAAGGCTAGAACAATGGAATGTAAAAACTAGGCTGAGTGCAGGGAATCAACTCTCCCTTCACCCTTATTCATCTTTTTCTGGTCCAGCTGTGATGATAAAGCAGAATGAGAGCTATATAGACTATAGAGACTAATTCCTACTCATGATATAAGTCTATAATCCTTTGTTGTTGTTCAGTCATATCTGACTCTTCATGACATTTGGGGTTTTCTTGTAAAAAATACTGGAGTTGTTTGCCATTTCCTTCTCCAGCACATCTTACAGATGAAGAAACTGAGGCAAACAGGGTTAAGTGACCTGCTCAGGGTAACCCAGTTAATAATTGTCTGAGACTGGACTTGAACTCAGGAAGATGAGTCTTCTTGACTCTGGGCCCAATACTCGATCCACTCTGCCGCCTAGCTGCCTCTATATCCCTATAACCCTATCAATGTTTAAAGGAGAAGAGGGTTACACATGCCTTGGGTATGCAATTCCTAAAAAATATGTTGCCTGGACAGATGAGAGAGCGAGCAGAGTAAGTCCCACCTCTGTGTCCCTAGTGCAATTGTCTAGCAGTTTCTGAGCCCTGTTATGGCATAGGTATACACATTACTTCCTTTGGGTCCTATGCATTTAGATGCAAAAACCAATATCTTGAGGAATCTGGAAGATGAATAGTGGCACCACTTTCCTCTGACTCCACAGGGTCCATCACTAGCCTCCTTCCAGGTAAGAACAAGAGATCTTAGCTGTTCCTCAAGGAATCAAGGTATTCTATAATATTCTTAGCACTCTCTGTGAGTGGAGAAAAGATGTTTGATGTATTGATTTTCTGGGAAAATCTTCCTAGTTCAGATCACAGCCCCTAGCATATAATAAGCACTTAATAAATGTATGTGGATTAATGGATAATTGCTTTTGCAATCACTTGTTTTAATGCTGTAAACTTTTTTTGTAATGATATCTCTAAGTTAACAGTAATGTATTTCAAAAATTGCATGCTGAAGGACTTAATTAATTTGATTCTAAGTTTGAAACAAGACTCACCCAAATTCCAGAACTTTGCTTGGCAATAATCATCAGTTAATCTTCCTTTTGAGATGGTGTTAGTTTTTATCGAGAGTGGTCAAGACTGCCTTTGGGAAACTGCTCAGTGCTCTTAATCACCATGAGTTTCTCCCTGTAACCTAGATTCACCTTCTTAATGCCAATATTCTTCTGTTGTTGTTTTATGGCTACTAGTCATAGAATAGTACAGTCTCTAAAAAGTTAGTTATATTTCTCCCAACTGGCAAATGAAAAGTGTATAGTGGGCATGAGTAATGTGTAGTTCTTACTATTTCACCTGCCTACTAAACAAATTTAAATTGATTCCCTATCAGACCCAGGATCATGTAGAAAATCCTCAGTTTTCAAATGTTCTCATAACCTCCCTCCTCCACCTTTGCAGTCTTCTTACATCTTATGCTTCTCCTGTCCCCAAGTACTCAGAGATCAAATGGCATTGGCCTCTATGCTGTGATTTGTACAAGAAATTCTATCTACTAAGTCTGGATGTTTTCTCTAGGTGTCCCCCATGCCTGGAATTCACTCTGTCTCATCTCAGCCTCTTGGTTTCCTGGGCTTCCTTCAAGTATTGGTGAAAATCCCATCTTCTACAGAAAGTTTTTCCTGATCCCTCTTATGTCTAATGCCTTCCCTCTGTTGATTATTTCTAATTTATCCTCCATATAGCTTGTTTTTACCTTGTTATTTTCATGTGCCCCATTAAATCACAACTTCCTTGAGAACAGAAGCTATCTTTTACCTTTCTTTGTATCTCTAACAGTTGGCACAGTGTCTCACATATAATATGTAACTAATAATTATTCATTGACTGACTGTTTGACTGATAATCATAGAGACATTCCCAGAAAAAAATGCCATAAAATATAGCATCAATATATGTACGTATGATTTGAAAAGGAAGTAAACTGATCATGTTACAAAAGTGAAAAATGATGCCAGGACATGGTATATTGTCATTTAATGCCCACATAATGTCAAGAGATCTACTGGAAAGCCCTTAACACTTTGGTGGTGTAAGGGAGCACCTGCAGAGAATTTATGAGAGGACATGGATAAACATAAGATCAAAAGGCATGGATGGTTTAAAATTTGTGCTATATGAAGATGGAGTGAATATTCCATTGATGAAATCATAGATTCATTAAATAATTGAAATATTTTTTATCCTTAATTAGCATATACTGTCATCTGGTAAATAGTAGGATCTTTGTATGACTTCAGGGCTCAAACAACTGGGATTCCCATTTCTACTTAAACCACTGGAAAAAATTAGCTTATTATTCCACTCAATTATCTTTTAGAAATAAAATTAGAACATTTTTTAAAAGTGAAGCCTAAATACCAATATTAATAAGCACTTTATTTTGTAAAGTTAATACATAATTAATACAAAAATATAAAAAACTAGGTACAACTAAGTACCTTTCTTACTAATCCAAAAATTAAATTAGCAAATAATGAATAGCTTAAAATCTAGTAGAGAAGAACACATACATATGCAAATCAGAAAAATGCAAAGAAAAGATCAAAATAATATATTGTTAGAACCTCAAGGAAAGAGAGATCACTTATCTCAGGAGAATCAAGAAAAGCCTCAAGAAGAAAGTGGGACTCAGTGTTTAGATTCTTAGAGAATTGGAAGGATTTCAGTAGATAGAGATGAAAAGGGAGAGTGAATGTAGGATAGTGTATTCAAATTCATGGAGATAGAGAGGATAGGATAGGACAAGAATTGGTGAAGGCGAGAAGTACAATTTGACTTGGTTATAAAATAAGTGAAAGGAAATACTTTCATAGAGGTGAAAGCTAAAAAGGTAAGTTTTAGTGAAATTATAACATAACTTGAATAGCTGATAAGAAAGAGTTTGTAAAATAATGGAGATATGAAATAGAGAGAGCACTGCACTAAAAATTAAAAAAAAATACTACTTACATGTGGAAGAGTAGCTCTATCCTTTTCAAGCATGATAACAATTGACTTTCCCATAATGCTTTAGAAGTTTTGAAGCATTTTGTATGCCTTATCCCATTTAAGCCTAATAAGAACCTTGTCAGATAGTATTATTCCCTTTTTGGAAGTAAGGAAAGTGAGACTTAGAAATGTAGTTATTCATCCTTGTAAGTGTCAAGGTTATGATTTGAATTCAGATCTTTCTGAATCCAAGACTTGCTTTCTATTCATTAAACTACACTCCATTATTACTATGATTACTAGTGATAGGTCCTGGACTTCTGCTTTGATTGATACAGGAAACACCCAATGGAATATCTTCTAATATCCTCTACCAATGCAAGTTTACACCTTTCATGAAATTTATAGTCTTAGAAAATTCCCTAGAACTCTGAGAGATTGTGATTTGTCTAGGGTCACAAACTCAAAGCATCAGAGATAAAACTTGTACTCAGGTCTCCAAGGCAAGATCTTTATCCATTGCAACATGCTGCCCAATAATTACTATAAATAATCCTTTGTTATTATCCATAATGTTTTAATCCAACCCTGCTCTTACTCAAATTTGGTAGAACACTTTCTTTGACCAACTCTGAATCTTTGTATTTAGAGAAGACTGTTGCTAAGGGGAAAAAATGATCCTGGTCTTTCAGCAATTCTCCAGGTAGCAAAATTTCTTTATCCTCTCTAGTTAAAGTTTTAACTCTTTTCAAGCAAAAGAGGAAACACTCTTGCCAAGCCCCCTACCCTGCAATATCCAGCACTCCTGCTATCTAATTTTCCTGTCTTTCTCTGTCCCTAGAATAAGAAAAAAAAATGTTGCTTCCAAGCCACACTATGGCTGCCATATGTGAAAGATCAAAGTTAGTGCGTCTGTTCATCAATAGAATTGACCTTGGTAAATGTCTTTTTGCCTGATCCAGAATAATTTTTCTCTTTACAAGACCATTCACTTCTCTGTTTTATTTTCTTTTTTGAAAACATTTTCTACTCACTCTCAATAGGTATTTGCTTACAATTCTACAAAGAATCACTACATAAATACATAAGTATACGCTATTTGTTGAGCAAAATGCCTTGCATTCCCACAGGATTGTTTACCTTATCACCAAGTGCTAAATTTTTCATACTAAACTTTCTTCTTTCAAAATCACCCTAATCAATTAAAAAAAACTTTTTATTTTCAAGTGTCTTCTAGGTATTGAGGATTTTGCTTAAACAGTTTCTGCTTTCAAGGAGCTTACATTCTCCTGTCAGTGCATTAACCAAAACAGATGCAACAACATATAAATACAAGGTGATTTGGAAAAGTAAAGAACATTAATACCTAAGGGGACTAATCACTTACGAGTTAGGTCACTCTTCAAAGTCGTACTGCTGCATCATCGAGCGTGGCCATGGGATCTTATCGTTGAACCTCTGGTCTTCTGAACTTTTGACTCTCACAAGGTCTTTTATCTCCTTTAAGTTGAGTTTTATGCAAGAGGTGGCATCTGATATAAGTCTTGAAAGAAGATTCTGGCATGCAAAGAGAAGGAGGGAATGTATTGCAGGCATAGGAATAAGACATGTCCATTCGCGCCAAAGCTGAATAAATGGAATGTCAAGTTCAGAGAATAGTTTGATTGAAATATTGCATGTGAATTCCTCTTTACAGGGATTAGCTGTAAAGTTCAAATAAATTCAACAAACATTTATCAATCACTTTATATATCCAAGACACTATTTTAGGCACTGGGATTATAGAAACAAGAGGAGGTTCATATAAAACAGTGGCCCAGTCAATGAGTCCTCAGAGCAGGAGCAATATATTCTTCCTATCGTGAAACCACATAGGTAGACTTGGAGAGTATACTTCTGGTAGTATTGGTATTGACTATTTCCAGGTCTATTATCCATGCAATAAAGGGATAGACTTTTGATTGGCTCATGCTGAAATTGGAAATACATAAAAAACTTCCTTTATTCCTGCCCTAGTGTCCAACAAAGAGGAGCTGCTATAAGTCTCCAGATGAGGAAGGAGCTTCAAAGAAGTGGCTCAGGCCCTTTCTCACCCTGTCACTCCTTCAGTCCATGGTGAGCCTATTATTCCCTACTTTTAGATGAAGGAGTTTTGGAGATGAAAGGGTAATGTAGCAGTAAGACTCTGAAGAGTGACCTGAGGGACCCTACTCATAAGTGATTGACCTACAGCCAAAACATTTTACCTTGTCCTTCTGGAAGAGAATTATTCATCTAGTGGTTATGTTAAGTTGGAAAGTGACGTTGCTGGGGGTGAATGCTTCATAGAACTACGTTAAATTTGAGCTCACTCTCCCTAGCAATGAAGGTAGTACAGAGAAGAATGAGCCCTACCCTCTGTGTTTGGTGAATGTTTTGTAACTTATATTCTTATGATAACTTATCAGTAATTATCCTTTTGCAAAAGGAGATAATAACTATAACTGTTGATTGATATTGGGGAAAACACAGTGGAAAAGAGTGATAAAATTAAAGAAAGATACCTCATCAGAGTTATCCCTGGAACTTGAGGGGGAAGATGTAGCTTTGCTTTTGGCAACCTCATTCAGTACAAGGGAAATTTGGGGAAAGGACCATCATTCTTTATAACAAAGTGTACCATCTGTTCTGTAGTTATCTTAAATGTTTTGATATATACTTCTTGACTATGGAATGTGATCTCCTTAAGGGAAAAGGTTGTCTTTGAGATAGACTGATGATAGATAGATGGATAGATAGATAGATAATAGATAATTTGTATCCCCTTGTTTACCACAGAGTCTGACACACAGTACATTCTTAGAATAAATATTTTTGGTTGATTATCTTAAAAAAACATAGTTGGGAATAATGAGATTTGGTGTTGACATTCAAACCTGCTTGTCTTATTTGGTGATTGGTGAGCTTTTGATTTGCTATAATTGGATCATAAAAATGCTAGGTTCTGTCCAGTAATTCATGCTTTTAGTGTTGCCAGTTTTACTTGATTTATTTTTAATATAATTGCTGTGTAATTACTAAATTAATAATTTCAGGGGTTGCAATTTTTCCAAATACTAATTACAAAATAATTATATTTTTCAAATGTACACTGAATAATTGACTAGAAGCATAATTTTCTAGTCAGATTCTCACACCAAGAAGGTATAGAGGGTTCACAATATGGATCAGTGTTACATAAGCCCACAGTTTGGTAAAGGTAGCTGAATCACGTGGTGGTGGTAAGCTTTGTTCAGGATAACTCAGGTCAGAAATATCAAATATGTAGCCACAGCACTCCTGATAGTGGCTTGAACCAGATTACAATGTAGTTGGGAGATATTTAACAAAACAAATAAAAATATAATAAAACATAGAGGATTGTAATATGTGGTTTTGTAAATCACTATGTACCCATGGGGATCTTATATATAGTTTAGTGGCCCCTATTTCCACTGAGTCTGACAGTATTGACTAAGGTCATGATCTCTGGCCAGGAACGGGTGTGATTCAACATTTCATAAAAAATTGGAGGAAACAGCTAAAGTAGATGAGAATATCAACTCTGACATTTCTGACATGTGTTTTCCATAGCAGATACCTTCAAGTATGAATTCTCTAAACTAGCTGACCTACTCATTTGATCTCTTTGCTTTCAACACCAATCCCTACACAGATTGTTATGTTTCATCCTCATATTCCAAGTGCACATTTCCTTTCCATATATTTTTAAAATGTTTAACATTTAGGGAACTCATAGGACTTTGAATAGTAAACAATAATGTATAAATATGACCTAGTATTATTGGTCTAATAGCTATCGCCTACTTACTTAACTTCTCAATTTTTTCTTCTCTTCATTTTGCAGGTCTTCTTTTATTTTTTTTTCATTGAATTCTGATTTTCTTCTGTCCTCATTACATTTCATCCTTCTTATAAATACCCTTCTTCACAACCAAAAGTCCTAGACAGAAGGGAGGAAGTTGTGGAAGAGATGAAGAACATCTAAGATAGGAATATTCAGAAGTCATGTTTATGAAAGTGATTTCATCACATATTAATCAGGAAGCTACTTTAGATGAATGAAGTAATTCATTCAGAATGAAGGGGGGGATGCTCTACTATATCAGATATCAGTCTACATATCAATTTGCTCTCTTTGTGGGTTTACCTGATACTAAATAAGTAGTCAGACACTTTTGAATGTTCCCTAGGACCTTATCTACATTTCATTTACTTATGTTTTTCCTCCAGACATGAAAGCCACGGATCATGATAATGTAGGATCATAGATTAAGAGCTGGAAGGGACCTTAGCAGCCATCAAGTCTAACTTTCTTATTTTACACACAAGAATCTCATGAAATCATGGCATTTAGATTTGGAAGGAACATCAGGGACCATCTGAGCTTTCCTTCCTTCCACCCAAATAGCAGAATTTAGCACATAGATCATACTTCTGTGTTTTTGTTCCAGTTTTAAATAGTTGTTGTTGTTGTTTGCAATAAATTTCAAAGTTTTTCTGAGAGACCTTAATATTGTCCTTGTATTACTTCTTCTTACTTCAGTGTGAACACTAACTTTAAGTGAATTCTCTGTAAAATAGTCTTTTAGGCAAATGTACATCTGGCATTGGAACAATGTGGCCTGCCCATGGGAGTTGCGCTCTCTGCAGTAGCAGTTCAGCTCAAGAAAGGACTTCAGTGTTTAGTACCATATCTTATCTTGCCTGGTAATCTTCAGAATCTTCCTAAGACAATTCAAATGGAAGCAATTCAGTTTCCTGGCAGAGATCTTGTATACTGGCATGGATCTGGTACACTATTGAGGTTTTGCAGGCATATAACAATGAGGTCAGCACAATGGTTCCGTAGACCTTCAGTTTGGTAGACAGCCTGATTCCTTTTCTTTCCCACATCACCCAAACACTGAGGTATCTCAGGTAATGTGTACATCAACCTTATCTATGTATACATCCCTGGGAAGTATACTGCCAAGGTAAAAGTGAACTTATCCATAGCATTTAAAATTTCTCCATTTGCTGTAATCAATGATTCCACATATGGATGGTGCAGTGCTTGTTGGTGGAGAATCTCTGTTTTCTTGGTGTTAATTGTCAGGCCAAAAATTAGCACAAGCAGCACAGAATCAATCCATTTTTGTTGCATCTCAGCCTCAGAGGCTGCATGGAGTGCACAATCATCTGTGAACAAAAAGCCACACATCAACCCTCTCAACACTTTAGTCTTGGCTTATAGCCTTCATTAAATAATTTACCATGAGTGCAGTAGCTGACTTTGATGTCCTTTTCAATCTTTGTTGAAGGCATCCAACAACATCACTGAAAACATCACGCTAAAAAGCATGGGGAGCAAATACACAGCCATGCTTCACTTCCTTGGTGTCTGGGAAAGCATGAGATCATCATCCATTATTGAGAACCTGTGCAAGCATGCTGTCATGAGACTGACATACAATGCTGATGAATTTCTCTTGGCACCCAGATTTTGCCATAATCTTCCACAAGCCTTCACAACTGATAGTATCAAAGGCCTTGGTCAGATCAAGAAATGTGTACAGACCTCTGCTCTGCTCTTGGCATTTCTGGAGTTGTTGGGCAGCCAACACCATATCAACTGTCCCTCAATTCTTCTTGAAGTCATACTGGCTCTGAGGTAGAAGACCATCTTCCAGGTGAAGGACCAATCCATTAAAGAGAACCCTGGCAACGAACTTGTTGGCAATGACTATGAGAGAACCACCCCCTCCCCATAATTATCACAGGACAACCCATTGCCTTTCTCCTTTATAGAGATGCACAGTGGAGGTATCCTTGAACTCCTGGGGAATAACCTTCTCTTGCCATATAACCTAAGATATTTCAGTCAGCTTTTGTATGAGCAGTGGACCCTTACCTTATAAATCTTAGCTGGAATGGAATCAGCACCAAGCACTTTGACATACAAGAGGAGCCTAATGGCATTCAAAACCACTTCTTCAGTTGGAAGTTCAGCTAGAAAGGAATTGATTTTAACCTGTCAATGGCTTCAGCATTAGTTGATGGTGATATATTGAGAATGCTATGGAAATATTCAGCCCATTTTTCTAGGATCATGTCTTCATAACTAATGAAAGTGGCTCCAACAATGCTGAGTAATTAAGATGTACCATAAGTCTTTGGCCCATAAATAGTGTTCAGGGCACCATAAAAGTGCTTTGAATTGCTTCTATCAGCATAAAACTGAATTTCATCTGCCTTCTTACTGAGCCAAAACTCTTCTGTCTCTCTAAGCTTCACTTGCACTTTACTTTTGACGGAGTTAAATGCTGCTTTCTTAGAGATGGATGGACTATCCTGCTGGTAAATCCTATGGAGTTTTCATTTTTCATTTAGCAGATTCTGAATTTCCCCATCATTTTTGTCAAAACAATCTTGATATTTTCAAGTGTTACAGCCCAGATAAGTAAATGCATGCTATAAACCAAATCTCTGAAAGCTGCCCACTCCTTTTCTGCACCACTGTTGCCAACTATGTGTTGACTCAGCTTTCCCTCCAAGTTGGCAACAAACTGTTCATGCTCACAGAATGCTCTAATCTGTTCATATTAAGACTTCTGGTAGTCATGTTGCCTTGGGGCCACTGATTTTATTGAATGTAAATATTTAGCTTGGAGAGGATAAGTCTATGATCAGTCCAGCACTCTGCACCACACACCACCTTCGTTACTCTTACATCTTGCCTGTCTCTTCTTACAATGACATAGTCTATTAAATGTCGATGTTTGTGGTGAAGGTGTAACTGTGAAGTTTTATTGCATTTATGTAAACAGAACACAGTGTTGGTGATGAGAAGGTCATGAGAAGCACAAGTCTTCAGCAGTAAGTAACCATTGCTGTTGCTGTTTCCAAATTCATTTCTGTCAAGTACTCCCTGCCATGTCTGGTAGTCTGTGCTTACTTTTGCATTAAAGTCACCCAGAATTACAAGCTTGTCTTATCTCATGGTGATGAGAGTCTCCAGGTCTTTATAAAATTTGTTCTTTGACTTCATCAGGGTTCAGCATGGTTGGAGTATATACACTGATGATGGTGGCATGGAGCTTTCCTACAAGGGGCAATCCGATTGCATTGTCATGAGTCTGTCTTTGACTCTTTGGGAAGCATGCAAACTTGTTGTCTAGATTAATTTTGATTGTGAAACCTATACAAGTATTATGGCACTGTGACCACTCAAGAAAAACATGTATCCAGCTCTGACTTCGTTAAACTGGCCTTCAATTGTCAGCCTTGTTTCACTCAGGGCTACTATTTGGATGCAATACCTGCTGAGTTCTCTCACAACAAGAGCTGTTCTTCCTTCAGGCCTACTGAATTTTGTGTTGTCCATAAACACGTGCACATTTTGTGTACCAATGGTGAGTGGAATCATCTTCACAAAAGTTTTTGCACTTTTTTATGTGTGTGTTTTGATTTCAGGGTAGGATCCTCACCTCCCGTGGTAAGCAGGTCAGGGTTAGGTTAGGTGGTGCCAACAATTTTATGGGTGAGAAAACTGAAGCCAATGAAAGCAAATGGAATTGATCACAATGTTACATAGGTAGAAATAGGAAGGCAAGGATTCAAATCCAGGTGTCCTAACTCCAAAGCCAAGCCCTTTCCTTATGCCAGGAGGTGAGCAGTGCAGTCCTTTAAAAAAAAGTCTACTCAGATATTCAAGGGGCTGCTGAATCCCACTGCTGCTTCAGTGAGGTAAGAAGGTGAACCTATGATCTGGGCCGCCTATGGACAGGGTTGTGACTACAATTCCAAGAGTATTTGCACCTATTGCTTCATCACTTGCCCATTACCACAGGACTGCTAGGTAGGTAAAAAATGGTGAAATGGCATGGGTTATGTCTTTTGACTCACACATAAATTGGACCGAAGTGAGGCAGAGTTGTGCATAGTCACTGGCCTCACTCTCTCTTCCAGAGTCATCAGAGTCCAGTGAGAAGATGAAAGTCAAGATGACTGGCAGTGGTTTGGGATGCAGTGAATGACCTTGGAACCTTTGAAGTCTGACTAAGCTTTAAGTGCTCCATGGTGCCTGCTTCCTCCACCTTAGTGATCCAATTGGAACAGATTATTCACATCTGCCCATTCCAACAGGGAAGTCTTCACATGTTTAAGGATGATACCCTCCCCTCCCAACTCACCAATGAGTTTGAGGCCCCTTGATTACCCCCAATTTGGTTTAGCCTGTCTGCCAAAATGATTTGCTGGGGTGTGACCACTGCAAGTTACAGCTTCTTGGGGCCGCAGGTGAGAGTTGGGTGAATCAGGAGGATCCAAAGGTGGAAAGCAGCCACCTGAAAAGGACTCAGCAGCCCTCCTACCAGAGGTATTAGTCTTCCCTGAATAACCATACACCCCTCAGCTTATCAATAACTTTTTTAATATGTGGCTCTCAGAATTAAACATAATATTCTAGAGGTTGTCTGACCAATGGAGAATAGAGTGAAATTATTAGTTCTTTTGTTGATTATACTTGTGCTAAAACAAGCTAAGATTGTATTCTCTGTTATGGCAGCATCACACTGCTAATTCATAATAAGCTTCTATATCATTGAAAACTGATATTCTTCTATCCTCCTAATTCTGTACCTATTCTATGGTCTCTTTAAATCAATGACTGGAATTGATGAAATGAAAGATCTGCTTAAGAAATTTGCATATGACACAAAGCTGGGAGATAATAGCTAACAAGTTGGATGACATAATCATTATTCAAAAATAGCTTGACAGGGTAGAATGATGGGCTGAAACTAAAAGGATGAAATTTAATGGGGGTAAGTATAAAGCCCTGTACTTAGGTTTAAAAAAAATCAACTACACAGGAGCAGGATGGGAGAGATCTGACTTAATAGCAATTCCTGTGAAAATAGCTTTGTTGTATCTAAGCTAAATATGAATCAAACAGTGTTATAAGACTTCCTGAAGTGGCATTGTGATCTTAAGCTCCATCAATAGAATTATAGGGTTCAGAAGCATGGAGGTAAGTGTCACACTTAACCAAGAGCTGATCAGAGCCCATCTGAAACATTGTCTTTATTTCTAGGGGCCATATTTTAAAAAGGAAATATACAAACTAGAATATGACAAGAGGATTATAATGAGAGGGCATGCAGAATCTGGAAACCATGTCATATGACAGATGGTTGAAAGAACTAAGAATAATTAGCCTCGAAAAGAAAAAAAAGACAAGGAGGGAGCACGTGAATTTTAAGCGTTTGATAGATTTTCATGGAAGATGGATTAGATTTATGTTGTGTATCTCTAGAGGAAAGAACCCAGACCAATGGAGGGAAGCAAATTTAGATGATGTAAAGTAAGAACTTTCTAACAATTAGAGTTATCCAAAAACGGAAAGAGCTGTCATGTGAGATGGGGAGATGCTGGCAATCAGATGGGTTTAAACATGAACTTGTGAGACGATTTTTAAGGAATATTTTAGAAAAAAGTTCCTAAATTAGGGTGTGAGATTGGACTTCATGATCTCGAATGTCATAAGATCATAGATTTAGAGCTGGAAGGAAACTTATGGCTCACTATCTTCAATGTCCTCATTTTATGGGTGATAAAACTGAAGCCAAAGCAAGCAAATGGAATTGAGCATAATGTTACATAGGTAGGAATGGGAGGGCAAGGATTCAAATCCAGGTGCCCGAACTCCAAAGCCAATTTCTCTCCTTCTATTATATAATGCTACGATTCATTACATAGCACTGCCTGTTCCCTTCAACTCTATTATATAAAGCTTTGGTCACAGTGAATAAAAGCAATTCTGTGACCTTTCCATTACTATTGCGGGGAGTTGTGTGTTCATTATTATTTAATTCTATTCAATTCAGCAAACATTTAAGCTTCTACCATATGCAAGTCACTTTGCTATGTGCTATGTGCTGGAGATACAAAGATTAACAATAATAATAATGATGATGACTATAATAACTAACATTTGTATAGCACATTCTATATGCAAGACACTATGCTAAGCATTTTTGAAATATTATCTCATTTGATCTTCATAACAACCCTGGGAAGTAGGTCCTATTATTTTCCCCATTTTATAGATAATAAAACTGAGGTAAACACAGGTTAAATAACTTCCTATGCTCACACAGCTTTTAAGTGTCAGAAGCCAAATTTGATCTCAGATCTTTCTAACTGCAGGCCTCATGCTGTATACAATCTCAAACTTTGAGAAGCCTACATTATATTTGGAGCTCCAATATGTAAACAGCTAAATAAGTGAAAGTTGGTTTTAGCAGGAGATCACTAATAGCTAAGGGGATCAGGAAGGTTATAATGTAGAAGACAGCATCTGGGCTAAGGAAAAATTCAAGGATACTAAGAGGCAAAGGTATGAAGGCAGTTATCCAGAAGGCATATGGAATGCTGACCTAAGGGAACATGTGAAAATGGGTGAAGCTAATAGGAAAGCAGTTAAAAAAAAGTGAAGTGTTTACCTGAACTCAGTAGGAGTCAATCTGCTGTAATTTTGGCAATGAGTAGCAACAGTAAGGATTCTGGCTTTCAAATGAAAGTTTTAAATGAAAAGGAACCAAAACTTTAGTTGGAAACAATGAGAAGAACCCACCAGATCTTTTCTTATGGCAACATAGTTCTGGACACAAGGTAAGACCAGACCCTGAGCACAGTTAGATATGAGCAGAAGTAATTAAACCAAAAAAGTGTCATGACAAGATTATGGCAAGATTAGGTACATTTTAAAAATTCATTTATATTTTGTCTTTCTTTATGGCAATATTAGGTACATTTCAAAAATTCACTTATATTTTATCTTCTTTCTCCTAATTATTCATCCAGAAGCCCTTTTGAAAAAATCAGAAACTGTCTCAGATTCCTTAAGGTGGAGAAATGAGTTATTCACAAAAGATGCCAGAGAATTTGGAGATGATTTAGCAATCTCCAGAGAACAAGCAAAGTGTGTTGGTGACAATAGTGAGACAAAATGGGACACTATAGATCTATGTCCAGAAATAGAAATAAAATAAAAAGAAAAATCCAACATGGGGCTGGGTCTAATTTATAACTGTGATAGAATTGAACAATCTTAGATCTATATTTTAAATTAAATGTACTTTAGAGTCTATCTAGCTTAATCCTCTCATTTTATATAAAAGGAAACTTAACTCACTTTAAATAACTTGTTCAAGTTCGTAAGTGGCAAATCCAGTACTTGAACTCAGATCTTCTTACCTCAAGTTCACTGTCTTTTTATTGTATCAACCTGACAGTAGACCCTTCCTTGCAAGTTCCTTTCCTTTCTTTTAAAAAAAATTTATTTATTTTCAGTTTTCAATATTAACTTCCATAAAATTTTGAGTTTTTAATTTTCTCCTGCTCCCTCTCCTCTCCCCTCCACAAGATGGCATGCAATCTGATATATGCTCTACATATACATTCATATTAAACATATTTTCACATTAGGTCATGTTGTGAAAAAGGAATCACAACAAAAGGGGAAAAATCGCAAGATATAAACAAAAAAAATGAAAATAATATGCTTTGATCTTCATTGAGACTCCATAGTTCTTTCTCCAGATGCAGACAGCACTTTCCATCATTAGTCCTTTGGAGTTGTCCTAGGTTGCTGAGAAGAGCTAAGTTTATCAAAGTTAGTCATCACACAATGTGGCTGTTACCGTGTACAATGTTCTCCTGGTTCTGTTCACTTCACTCAGCATCAGTTCATATAAGTCCCTTCCTTTCTTTACATTACAAATACAACATTAAAATAAAAAAAAATGTAATGAGTATCTGTTGCCTACTTAATGCTTTTCAGCAAAGGTAGCTCCAAAGTTTTCTCGCATTAATCAGAATATATCTCCCAAATTCTTTAACTTCTCCTACAATCCTTTACTCCATCCTCATTCTGGAATACTTCAATGAAATCTAAAACTCATTATGTCTCTTGCTTTCTTCTGTCAAACCTTCAGAATATTCTGAATGCAAGCCTCAAAATCTCATTCATGGATTTTGTCCTTTAAGAAGTTAAGATGTTTTTTCAATTATTTAACACAGATTCACACACACACACACACACACACACACACACACACACATTGCTCTCAACTTAAATTGGTCTGCATCAGACTTCAACTTCTCTACAGCAATTTATCCTGTTTGGTCTAAAATGGCCTTTCTTTGTGAAACTACCTTTGTATTTTGCAAATCTTCTTGCATTAAATTCAGTAAAGAATGTTCGTCTCATTTTGCCACTCTGTGAAGCTACAACTTGGCCAAATACCCCTTTACACTATTCCCGCATACTACTTTGCACTGTCAGGTATCTTGTCCCTTCATCTCCATGCAATTTTCCCTTTCTCCCTAGTCAATGCAGTTACCCATTCTATTTGGAGATGGAGACCTTGGCAATCGTAGAAGGCATGTTATTAACTCTGCCAGATGCTTCATCACCTGCACTCACTGCAAGCCAATTTCAAAGATCTTTGTTCTAGAGGGTGCATTGCTTATTATAATTAGGGGGCTTATCATAAGGCTGCAGCAGATTTCATTTTTGTGAATGATCTTTCCTACTTCTCTACACTCAAAAGGAAAGAATGAAATTTTGTCCCTCCCTCACAACCTACCCTTCACCAAAGGGCCAACTCCAGTCAACCTGATTTATATCTTGCCACTTAACCCAAAGGGCTCTGGAGGAAAAAGTGAGGTTGGTGACTTTGCACAGCCCTCTCTCACTTAAATCCAATTCATTTGCATGTCATGGCATCATCTCCCTGATGTCATGGACCTCTTCAAGGACAAAGGACAAACAGCAGCAACCCTCTGCCACTTTCCTCTTATTTTTCCTATTTGTGCTATTCTTTTGACTTTTTTTTTTGCTTTTTGCTTTTTGGCTAGGTAATAGGGTTAAGTGACTTGCCCAGGGTCGTACAGCTAGTAGGTTTCAAGTGTCTGAGGTCAGATTTGAACTCAGGTCCTCCTGACTCCACTGTGCCACCTAGCTGTCCCTCATTATTTTGACCTTTTAAGCCCTTCATCTGGACCTTCTACCTATGATTAAAATAAAAGAATTCTAAGAATGTGAAAAAATAGTGATAACAAACCTACTTCTTTTCATATAACAAATTTAACAGTAATTTTCTATTTCTTCTTCTCTAGTTATTTTTATTGTCTACTTTGATGGGTCATCTTTTCTTCTATGTCTCAATTGTGAGTAATTCCCATGACTTTGTACATATCCTCCTCTTTTAATCCATATATGCCCTTTCCTTCAAGGTTCATCAACTCTTAAATGCAATACCTCTATAGGGATGATTCTAAAACCTATTTCTCTAGCCTCAATCTCACATGCAAGTTCTGGTAAATATTTCCAGATTCTCAGAGGACATGTCTTTTTAAAGCTATGGAATTACCTCAAACCTAATTTATCTTAAATCAAACCCATTAACTTTTCATATATAAAACAAATCTACCTCTCAACTTCTCTAATTCTACCAATTGTGTAATATTTTTTTCCATTTATTCAGGCTTTCAAGATTGTTTAATGCCTGGAACATGAAAAACAAAACAACAACAATAACAGATTTTCTAGGAAGAAAAAGGACAGGTATGGAATAGTTAGCTATTGATTATACATTTCTGTTGGTCTATATCAGAGGTGGGGAACCTGTGGCCTCAAAGCCACATGTGGCCCTCTAAGTCCTCAAGTGTGGCCCTTTGGATTGAATCCAAACTTAAGGGGGATTTGTCCTATGAAGTTTGGATCCAGTCAAAGGGCCATACTTGAGGGCTTAGATGGCAACATGCGACCTTGAGGCTGCAGATTCGCTTCCCCATGGTCTATACTTTTCTTCCCTAAAAATACTATTAGTACTACTAAAATAACAATAAATTATTGAAATAAACATTAATAATAAAGTTATATTTGTACCAAAAGAAGTATAAGTCTCTGTCAAGTTAACATTACTTCTCCTTATTATTATTTCCTGGGATAAGCTTTTCTATAGGGCCTAGCCAACTAAATCTAAAATTTCAGTATTTACCTGGTAGTATTACTTCTTAGAGCTATAGTCATAGGAAATAATCTGCCTGTTTCCATAAGGCCATCTTTATATTTTCAGAGCTATCAAAGAATACCAAATATCATCTATAGTCTCTTAACCAGTTTCACTGACTCCAGCCTCTTCCTAATCTTCTGAAAACAATGTTTTTACCATATCTCCTTATTTATTAAACTCCCTATTACCAATACTTTCCTGTTACTTATGCCCTTAAATCTAAAATCCTTAGGCTGCCAATTGGCCTTGAATTAGCTGACCAAGATTTTCTTTTCCTACTGTCTCACTCACTACTTCACTAATTAGTCCAATTTCCTTATGTATTACTCCTCATTTCTACATTCAACAATTCATAGAGAATGCTGGCCTCTGCTTTTAGTCAAGGTATTTCCCCTATACTTACCTAGAAAACAAAAAAAAATAACTACAAAAGCTCCCCTTCTCCTTTCATTCTACTCAATCCTGTGTTCCCAGATAGATTTTCCTTTCCTTTCAAATAGTGTCTTTGCTCCTGAGGAAGAAGAACTAGACAGCTGCTACACTTTGTTTACTCCTTTAGTATCTCTGTACAATATTTATAATTATTTTTATAATAATTATTTGATAACAATATCACATTAATAATAATCAAATATTTATAACACATAATATATAATAATTACAATATAATGATTATTTTATAATAATAATTATTTGTCTTCAGTATTTTCCTGCAGGATTAGCAATAGACTTATCCCCTTAGATAAGACAAAATAGAAGAGAGAATGAGATAAATTCATGCTAACCCTAACCCTAACCTAATTTACACCTCAGAGAGCAGCAAATGCTGAAAATCAAGGCTTGATTTATTATTTTGTTGATTGACTAGATGTAAGAAAGTAATGAAAAGATATTAATAATTCAGATGAAGCTTAAAATTGTGGCATACATTTTTTCAAAGCCTGTTGTTATACCATTTACTTGTATACCCCTACATAGGACCCCATACCAAGGAAGTTCAGGTGGACTGAACACTTGAGGACCTAATATGTGGTGAGACAGAGAGAGAGAGAAGAGAAGAGAAGAGAAGAGAAGAGAAGAGAAGAGAAGAGAAGAGAAGAGGAGAGGAGAGGAGAGGAGAGGAGAGGAGAGGAGAGGAGAGGAG